>NC_048432.1:3802190-4102190 GCF_004353265.1 Vitis riparia | reverse complement strand
TTAGGAATTTTTATTTTAAAGAAAAGTTGAAAAAATGATTAAGAGATTTCTTACTTTTTTTAAAATCAATTTTTGGAGATTTTATTTTTATTTAAAATCTTCTTAAATCTTTGAGCTGTTTAAGAATAAAAGCTTTTTTTTTTTTTAAAAAAAAAAAACTCTTCTCTTTCCAAATCTTTGTAAAATATCATTTTTCCTATTTTGCACAAGATTTCAATTTAAAGAAAATAAGCTAATTTTGGAAATTCATGATAGATAATTTATAATTAAGAATGGTTACCAAAATAAGTATTAGAACCTAAAGAAAAGTTTTTTGGTATTCTTAGTAAGTTTCCATGAGAAGATAATTTCCAAGATTATCTATTTAAATTGGTTGTTGCTAAGATGATTGTTATTTCTTTAGAACTATCTGTTTACTAAACTTCAAGAGGTTTTCTAGTTTTTTCTTGGTGATAGAAGGAAAACTATACCTATAGTCAAGGATGAAAATATTGGTAATCACGGATATATCGATACTTCGATTTTACGGATATATCAGAGATATATTGGCGGATATTCTGGAAAAAAATATCGGTAGACTTAAAATTGTTAAAAACTTATGGAAATGCAAGAAAAACCTCATAATAATATAATTAGAAGTATAATGGACATTTTAAAGTTGTTTTATTGAAAAAATTGATATATATATATGATATAATTTGCGATATTAGATGTAATTATATCATGTCGATGTATAAGAAATGTTAATTTTGTAATTGTTCTCATTATAAAGTCACATAAAATACTTCATTTCATTAAATATCAATAATTTGTACACATTAAATTCATTAAATAAACATATTTCATATTCAAAATATACTAGTTCATGTTAATTAAATTAATTAAATAATTTAGCTAAGTTAACTAGTTTAATTTAATTCTAAATGTGAAAATAAATCACAAATAATCATCTAAAATAAACATATCAATTTATAATTAAATAATCAAATTAACCTAAGTTAATTCAATAAAAATATAAAATTTAATTACAATTGAATGTAAAAATAGCATTAAATCATCCATATTGCAAACATACTAATTAATTATAATTGTAAACAAAATTAATTACAATTTAAAACAAATATACCTTAAAATGATTAAATAATTGAGCAACCTTAATAAAAATTGGAGTAATGAGAGAGCAAATGAAGAATGAAAGCAAAAATGAATGAAATAGATGAAATTTGGGCTATTTATAGAAGAAATTTGGGCCAAAATAGCCGTTGGAACATTAATTTACCGTTGAAAATCAATTTTGGTCATTGGATAAAAAACTGGGAGCAATCTGACCGTTGGATCGCCATATTACCATTGGAATCACATCTAGGCCGTTGGATCAACACATGCGTGATCTAGGCTGTTAGATTACGTTGCATGAAGGAGGGGAAAGATTGCCAAAAAATCAGCGATATATCTCTGATATTTTTTCACCAGAGGTGATTTTTTTTAAAAATCTTCGATATATCTCCCCGAGCCGTTATATCGCCGATATTTTGGCGATATTTACGAAAATATCTCCCCTCCGATTTTTCTCCACTAAATATCGTGTCAACCCCTCCCGATACACGATATATCGCCGATATATCTCGACATTTTCCTCGTTGCCTATAGTTGGTCCTCCAGGCTCTCTTCCCTAGAGAAAAAGAGGAAACCATTCTGTTTGGATAGTTTAATGATAAGGAATGAGAGAGCAATTCTTTTAGAACATGAATCCCAGTTTAAAAATAATTTATAGATTTGGAAAATCTCATGATAAAGAATTTATAATAAGAGAGGTTACCAAAATAACTTTGAAAAGTTTTAGTAATTTAATAAAGATATAAAACATTTTGAAAATACTTTCCAAAATGGATTATTTAATTTCTTTTTAGAAATAAACATTTTTGGGAGTTTTTCATGAAAAATATTTTATTCATTAAGGAATTATTAAATGGTCCTATTTTTGGTAGTATTTAATGGAATAAATTATTATGAAATTTTTATGGAAAGATTTATTAAGTTGGAAAAGTGTAAGAAATAAGGAAAGTAAATCTTATGAGGATTTTTGAATATGAGAAGCAAAAGTTCCTTTTTTGGATAAGGTGCTCTCAAGATTATTCAGAATCTCATAAATTAGTAATTTCCTTATTACACAAGAGTTTCCAGTTTGGAAAATGAATATTTTGGAAATTTTCATTAGAGAAAATTTATCATTAAAAGATTATTATCAAAAGGCTTAGTAATTTGATGGAAATAAATTTCTTTGAAACATTTCCTAGATAGAATATTTATTAATTGGAATTGTGTATAAAATGAAAATTTTATGAAAATAGATTTTAAAATTTTGAGAGTGGATATTTATGAAAGTTCTTTTTGAAAATTATTCTCATGGAAATTTAAAATTTTTCATGTTGGTATTCTCCTATTACATTAGGTATCCAATTAGGAACTAAATATTTTTGGAATTTCAAAGTAGATAATTTATTCATGAAGGAAATTACTAATGGTTTTAAAATGTTCTTATTTATCTCAAAAGATTAAGTGGGAGAGGGCCTTAGGCAAGCCCACAACCTCCATTGTCGAGCTCATCTTGATTTGGGTTCATCACCACCCCCATGGTGGGTTAGCCCCAAGAATTAGGAGATAAGGACTCTCCACATGGATAAGACTAAATATGTCTGTAGTGGGAGTGACCATCCCCATAGTGGGGTTCTTTACTTGGTGACATTGATAGTTTAAGGAAAATGGTTATACACTTAACATTGGATATGAAGTGGTAGAATCGCCCCACCCAGTCTCACTTGCATAGTCATGACCCAAATAAAAGTTATATTGATCTTGCTTTTAGATACCTTTATGGTCAAGGTAGAGAAATCAATTTAAGAGGGTCTCTAACTAGTAATAAGGTCATGACCTGCCCTAGGTAGGCTTAATTCTAATGCTAGTAGGATACCTTGCAAAAGGATATGTAGTTTGAGAGCGCTACATTTTTGCTAAATTAATTACCAATTTCCATGAATGCTTTATTATGTCGTATGTTTGCTTTTATTCTTTGTTATAGATATCATGCTGGTTATATTATCACTCTCTTTCTCACAATAGGCTAAGCCCAACTAATCATTTGGACTATTTTTATTCTAGATATGGCAACTAATTGCATAGAAGCTAGTTTAGGTAGAGCTAGCCATTCCTTATGAAATAACCTAGCAAAAGGAAAGAGTGGTATATCAAGGTGGTACTAGATGAATCAAAAGACCAAGTGTCTAATACTTAGATCTTTGGATAACATGTTGCAATAGAAACACATGTCTATTACTAGAGACTTTGATATTCTCTTTTTAGTTTGCAATGGTTATTTGGTGATAAAGGTAGGTTAGCTTTGATAAGCTACTCTTAGGACTGTTATGAACACCAATATTCATATGATCTTAGAGACCTTGCCATCTTCCTTTGGAATGGCTAAGGGGATTCTTAAAGATTATAAGGTGTTCATATGGAAGTCAAAGGTTCTTCAGGTTCTTCTCTCAAAAAGAAGAAGAATGATACCAAATAAGGAAAGTTTAAGAGAAGGAATAAGAGAGCAAGCTCAAGGGAAAATTATTCCTTTGTGAACTTTTAAGACACTAGAAAAAGAATGCCCAGTTTAACAAAAGAAAAAAAGGAAAGTATACATCATTTTCTTGCTGTTGAATATTTAGTGGTGGATTTCACCATTTATGGTGGATAGATTCTAGGTCCACTGTTTGTAAGTCCTTATAGGATATTTAAAAAATGAGAAGGTTAAATGATGGTATTATACTTACCTTAGCTTCAATGTAAGGTTAATTATACAGGTTAGTGGGACGTAATATCCTTTTCTTTTATATGTATTCCATTACCATTCTGCCAAGTGATGAGAATAGTTAGACTTAGGATTAAACCTAGCACTAATTAAACATTTGGTTTCTAGACCTAGGTCATATTAATCTAAAGGATCCAAAGACTGGTAAAGTTTGGACTCTTTGATTCCAGAAAATCTTTTAGTCTACGAATCCTATATAGATGGTAAAATGACCAAGAGGACTAGAGCCAATGAATGTTTGGAGTTAGTGCATACTGACATGTATGAAACTTTTAGTGTCCATGCATGGGAGGGTATGGGTATTTCATCACTTTTAGTAAGGATTACTCTAGGTTTGGATATGTACATAGGAGATTTGATGCCTTGGATACATTCATTGAATTTAAGGCGGGATTGGATAACCTATTAGGTATACATACCAAGTCACTTTGATTAGATCAAGATGATATATTTTGTAAGTTTGATTCTTTTCGTTGAAGCATGAGATTATTTCCTAGTTATGTGCACTAGGGTCTTTATTGCAAAATGGGGAAGTGGAAAGAAAATATCAAACTTGGATGGATATAGTGAAATTATGGATAGGTTTCTCATCTTTCCTAGATTCTTTTGGGGATATGTCTTATAGATTATGTAATATCTCTCTTTCTTAAGAAATATATCGGTTTATGGAATAAGGTAAAAAGTGATATAGATTGGAGGATATATAAGAAGATAGTTCCACGTTGCATAGGATATTATGGATCCAGACGGTTAATGGCATATCATTCCTATGATTTCTAGTACACTAGTGCCTCATTGTAGTGGGAGGCTTATTTCCCTCAAATTATGATGAAGCAGTGAGTAGTGTTTGTGCTCACTTAAGACAAGAAGCTATGAAGAGGTAGTTAGAATCTTTGCATTCTAACATAGTTTAGGTTCCTTTAAAAGCACCTAAAAAGATAAAACCCATAAGTGTAAGTTGGTCTACAAGAGGAACATAGGAGTAGATGGAAAGCTTGAGTTTTATGTGGCTAAGACTTTAGATAAAGGTTATAGTTTGAAACTTTGTTTCAACTATGGAAAACCTTTTCAACAATGGTCATACTCAAATCCATCAAATTACTCCTATCCATTGTAGTGTGTCTCATTTATGAGATATAACCATGGATTGAAAAATTGAAATTTAGCGCCGATATTTCGTCAAAATATCGGATATCGATCAGTCTCGATATGATATTCACCCCCGATTATCAATTCCCAAGAATATCATCAAAGAATCGGTAAAATCGTCGATATTTCGGCAAAATATTGGTGGAACACAAATAAATCGGTGATAAATCACGAGTGGTGGACGCGCGGAGCAGTAAAAGGAGTTCAAAAATCGCTGATTTTTTCGATTTATCGCTGATTTTTTCAAAAAATCGGTGACATATCACCAATAAAATTGCGATTAATCGGCGATTTTCTGTTTTTTTTTTTTTAATTTTGAAATTTGATATGACATCCATATTTGAATTTTTAATGATCTGACGGCCCAGATTTCACCCGTGTATTTGTAAAGGCATCCAATGGTCAGATTTGTCATCCAATAGTGGAAAATCAATCTTCACTTGATTGAACGACTATGAAGTGTTTCCAACGGTTATATGAAGATCTAATGACCAAATTTGAACCAAAATTTGATCCAACAGTTAAAATTAATTTATAACGACTATTTGACCATTCAACAGCTAGTTTGACAAAAAAAAGTCCTATAAATACCCACATTCCATTCCATTTCATACATCAAAATTTGATCTTGTTCTATTGCTCTAAATTTTTATTTTTTTGATCTCTAGCAAAATTTTTAAATTTTGAAAATTTGGTGGTGAAGGGGATTAACTCCAAGTCAAGGCTCATTAAGGTATATCTTACATTTCATAAAATTTATTTTTATTATACATAATTCAATTTTATTTGTTATATATAGTTTAATTGATATTATCTAATTTGAAAATTTTGTCATATTAACATTAAATTTCATATGGAATGGAAATTGATTTGACATATATGTATATTTAGTTTCATATGGAAATTTAATTCATGCATAATTCAATTTTAATAATGAATCTTATCAAATTCATGAATATGCAAATTTAATTTAATTCAATTAAAATTTAATTCATATTGAAATGTAATTGTAATGTTTATCTATTTCATATATGCATAATTCAATTTTAATTTTAATTTTTATTAGCAATGATTCTTATCAATTTCATGAATATGCAAATTTAATTTAATTTAAATTTAATTCATATTGAAATTTTATTGTAATGTTTATCTATTTCATATATGCATAATTCAATTTTAATTTCAATTTTTATTAGTTATTATCAATTTCATAAATATTAAATTTCTTACATGTTTTATCTTTAATAATTTTAAATTTGATATTAGTTTCATGATTCAATTTTAGAAAATGGCTAGTGGAAGTGGTATCATGGGTCAAGATCCTTGTTGGAAATATTGTACACCTATGGAAGGGAACAAAAATGGAACAATATGCAATTACTATGGGTTGACAATAAAAAATGGTGGAATTACTCGTTTTAAATTTCACCTATCACATACAGACCCTAATTCAAATACAAAAAAGTGTCCTAACGTGCCTCCAAAAGTGAAACAAGAAATAAGATGACTTCTAGAGCAAAAAAATAAGGCAAAAATGAAGAAAACTGTAAATATAGAAGAGATTTGATCTGAACTAAGAGACACAATGGGAAGAAAACATAGACATGTAACTGATGAGGACGATGAGGAGAACCTTGGTGGTGATGATGATGATGGATTTGATGATGATGATGTGTATATGTATCCAGCCGATATGCACCCTAATGAGCGACATGCTTATAGAGAGGTGGTTCGAGCATCAAAAGCTGCTGAATGGAATCGACAACAAGAAGAACATTTTGTAAGAGGCAAAAGAAAAACATGTATAGTATTAATTTGAATTATTACTGTTTCTTATCAACTTTATCAATAATATGCTTAACTTTAATAATTATAATAGGTGAGTCTTCACATCCAACCAATCCAACAAGGCAAATGCGAAAATCGCAAAGTGTTCGATATTCAAATCCATCATTGCCTGATGCACCCTCATTGTACAAATCTTCAGCAGCAAGACAAAAAATATGAAAAATCTTTTCAAAGGTGGTGCCATCAAGGAAACCATGGGACGTTTGATTAGTAAGTTCATATATGAGAGTGTTCTGCCTAATAAAGCAGACTCTCACCACTTCAAGAACATGATTGTTGGTGCACAACAAACAAATAATTACTATAATTTTAAAAGTTGTATTCATTTTAACAATATCATTATTATTTATATAGTATGATTGCCACAAAGGTTCTTATATGCTTTAATTATATATGGATGGTAGGTATGGGTATAGAACCACCATCTCCTTATGAAATCAAACACAAGTATTTGGATATGGAGTACAAAGACATGGAAGTTTATGTCAATATTCAAAGAGAAAAGTGGAAGATTTATGGATGCACGATTATGTGTGACGGATGGACTAGGCCCACAAAATTAAGCATAATTAATTTCATGGTATATTCAAAAGGTAGCACAATCTTCCTCAAATTTGTTGATGCATCAAATAATATAAAGGACAACAAATACATATATGGTTTGTTGAAGGATGTGATCAAGGAAGTTGGCAAACAAAATGTGGTACAAATAGTTACATATAATGGGTTGGCATTCGTGAAGGTGGGGAAGTTGTTAGTAAAGAAATACAATCTTTATTGGACTCCGTGTGTAGCACATTGCATCGACTTAATGTTCGAAGACATCGGTAAAAGGACGAGTGTTGCAGATGTGATTACAAAGGCTCAAAAGATAACCAACTTCATTTATAACCATAGTTGGTTGCTTACGCAAATGCGGAAGGTGTGTGGTGGAGGCATAGTTCGTCTTAGAGCAACAAGATTTGCAACCAATTATATTGCCCTCGACAGTCTTTTGAAAAAGAAAGGAAACTTGAACAAAGTGTTTATCAATGATGAATGGGCACAACACAACTTAAGTCGCACATTAATCGGCAAAGAAGTTGAAAAACTTATGTTTGACCATGTGTACTGGGAGAGAGTGGGAAAACTAGTGTCAATATATGAGGCGTTATACACGATTCTTCGCATTGTCAATTCAAAAGTTGTTCCTATAATGCCATTTGTGTATGAATTGATTCAAGTTATGAAAGAGAACCTTATTTGACTTAATGCTAAAGAATGGGTGTTAGAAATAATCGCAAGTCGTTGGGATAGAACTCTTAAACAACCTCTTCATGCAACAGGTAAGTATTATTCATCTTTGAAAGTTATTGGTATTTAATATGTTTATTTCATAACATTCTAATTTTACATTTCTACTTTACTATTGTAGCATTCTTTCTTAATCCAAGGTTTCAATATAAACGTGGAGTTGGTACTGATCCTGATCTACTTCAAGCTGTTCATGAAGTCTTTACGAAATTAGATCCTACATCAGAAGGTCTTAGTTAATTTGGAAATGAGGTAAATTATTAGAGTTATAATATAAATTAAATAATAATTTAATTGACTCAACTTTTTCACTTTCAATTATTTAATATGTAGATTATACTATTCCGAGATGCAAAAAGAGGATTTGGTGATCGAGCAACTATTGCTTCTAGGTTAGAAATGGTTCCCATGAGTATTATTTGTGAATTAATAATACATTTCATTGGCATGTTATTGTAGCTTTCCAATATAAGTATTGATATCATTTACTTGGTTATAGCTGAATGGTGGTTCATGTATGGAAACCACACTCCTACATTAAGAAGGTTAGCCATCAAAGTTTTATCGCAAACTGCGTCATCTTCAGCTTGTGAGAGAAATTGGAGCACGTTTTCCCTAATTCATACAAATCAAAGAAATCAGCTTGCTTACCCGATGCACCAACAATTAGTTTTCTGTTATTATAACATGAAACTAAAGATTCGTGACATAGAAGCAGAAAATGACAAAGTGAAAAAGAAAGATTACCTTGGTTTACTTAACATTGCAGCTGAGGTTGGTGAAAAAAAAGAAGATAACCAATTGTTTCAATGGGTTAGACATTTTCATTTAGATGATGAAGATGGAAATCCCAACCCACAAATTACCTCACATGTTCGAGAAGTAGGTGTTGATGTTGATCAAGTGTTATCCGAAGAGCTCATACTGATAGTTTCAACCAAGACACAAGAAATTCATTTAAACAAGGAATTTCTCAACCGGCAATCACTTCTCGACCTTTTTTTTACTCCAAAAGTGTTGAACATAGTAGTAGACCTAGTGCTATTGGTACTTTTGCTTCCGGTTATGATGGTTCAAGAGGAGATGAGACTAATGATGGTAGCGACCTTGGAAATGATGAAGGGGATGTTAGATAACAACAACAACAAAGTGGATAACCATTGGCATTTACTTGTGAAGATGATTTCACACATTGTACTCAAGATGAAGACCATGACTCTAGAAGAGCTGGTCTAGGTGTTGGAGCCATTAGAAAGCCATATAAAGGAAGACAACGAAGGATGATGCCATACAACGAGGACTCATTGTCAGCTAGTTTTGAGTCAATGAGTATAGAGACTCAATTAAGTGATTCATCAAACAAAGCTAACATTTATGCCTCTTATGCAATGAGTTATGGTCAACCTTCTCCAAATCTTTCAAGTTCCACTGATAAAGAGTATGAAAGGTATAACTATCCTTCTTCCACACAAATGCCATACTACCTTCTACATCAGATGCAATAACAAGGATTTCAAACGAGCATATGAGAAACCCTGGATTTCCCATCCATGGATAAGTTGTCGGTAGGTAGGACTCAAGAAATTTATGCATTGCATGTTCGTACATACAATCAATACTATCGAAACTCCATGCCTTGGTATGAATATTGTCTTCAACAAGATGGGCTCCCTTCATCTAACAATATGATGGAACCACATCGATATTCATTTTGGTATTAAAAACCATTGCAATGTCATATGTATTATGTTTATGTGTAAATTGTTTTCATTTAATAAAATCAAATATTTCTTAACTCAATTCTAACTTTCTAAGTGTACAATTCTAAATTTCATATTTTCTATTCTTAAAATCCAAGTATCATAAACTATTTACCGATATTTTTTTCTTTGAACATATTTTTGTCAATTACACTTATAAAGTAACTTTAACATGTATATTCTTGCTTATTTGATCATTCTTTGGATTTTTCTAAGCATTCCCATCAATTTTGGATAATTTTTGTCTCACAGATATTTGTTGAAAAATATCCACCGATATTTCTCCGATATTTTCAATATATCCGTAAAATCCAAGTATCGATATATTCATGTTTATCGATATTTCGATTCATGGATATAACAACCAAACATTTTCATAGCAAAGGGCCTTGTGTGTACAAGAAGGCTTAAGGAAGTATGGCCATACTCTAAGATCTTGCAGGTAGATGACAATTTACTCAATGGAGATGATGTTAGGATATTGTCATCAGTCAGGATTTGGTAGTCTACTCAATTCTAGATGAAAATCTAGAGGAAGACGCAATATATTCTTGGGGTTAAGGTCCTTTAGGACTATAAGAATAGGGAAATTGTGCCATATCTTCTACATAGATAAGCATTTGTCAAGTGCATGATGCAAACTCTAAGAAGAGTTTGTTACTTTTTGGAGTTGGAGTTGTCTTTCTTGGGATCAATGTCCTTAGACATTTGTGAAGATAGATCACATTAAGACGGTATCCAATTCCTCTATAATGGATAACCTTAATTATGAGATGCTATGTGCTAGACCAGATATTTTCTTTGTTGTAGGAATAATGAATGGATATTAGTCCATTTCTTGATTAATGCTTTGGGCTAATGTCAAAGATATACTCGTATCTTTGGAGAACGAGGGATTATATGTTTATGAATCTTTGCGATGAGTTGGCACTCTTTTTGTATCGGGAAATTGGACTTTAGTTTGATGAGGACTCTCGCAGGTCTACAGTAGATATTGTAGTGTACTACCTCCTAATTGGAGGAATGGCTTATCTTGGCCATCAAAATGGGTTTCTCATGGTGAGTGCACGCACATTGAACAGGACTTATGGTGAATCATGATGTAAGGCTATCAATTATCATAATTCACCAAGCTACTACACTGCATGGACTCTCAACCTTGAGCGGATATTGAGCCTATGCCAAAATCAATAAGAGGCTTTAACCTATGGGTGAGACTTTAAAGTGGTCATATATCCCTATGGTTTGGGTCACTATTGACGGAGGTTGGTGGCAATAGGTATTCTCAATATAGGCACCATGATATCTTATAGGATTGAGATAGTGTGTCCCCTTGGGTGATTTAAAGGACATGTGATCATGAAATCTGTGGCCACAGTAATTTCTTTAGTGGAATATGACTTATGCTCCTTGGAGCTAGAGTATGTCAATTGATCACTTAATAAGTGAGATCTATAACTTATGGATTTGAAAGGTAATATTGATAAGAGATAACACTACCTTGTTAGATTATGGACACCAGTTCATAGGGAGTCTGCATGCAGTGGATAGTAGGTCACGGACCTGAGCACTTGGTGTCTCGCTATAATATACATAGGGTATTAGAGTGTAATTAACTTTTTGTAGTGGGATGTTGAGTTAGTTTCAAAATTTGATTATGAGGGAGCTAATACTCCTATGGGTCCTAGTGGTCCCCGCTTTGAGCTCATATTCCTTGATGACACAGTTTATAAGAGTTGGATGAGTTTTTAGTTCACTTTTATCCATAAAGGTGTTTTGGCAATTACGCAAGGTTGTATATGATAAATGAGTGGTATGTTTGGACTAGGATAATTGATTAATTAAGGCTTTGTATGGTTAATTAATCAATTAGCAACCTTTTTAGGCTAGATTAAGTGACTCAAGCCTATGGTGGGCTTAAGTCACTTAAACCTAGTAAGAAGACCATAAATACCCTTTTAGGGGTTATGGTTTCTAAGTCTTGTCATTGTCCCTTTTAAGTCCAGAAAAAAAAAAAACAAAAAAAAAACCCTAGCCTCCACCCTTGAGATTTCCACCATTTCAGTGTCTAAACATAATGAAGAGTCATTGATGAAAATCTATGGTGACAATAATCTCAAAGGCCTATAGATAACAAATCTATGGTGGTGATACACTTAAAGGTTGATAGATGAAAATCTATGGTGACGACAATCTTAAAGGCTCATGGATGAAAATCTATGGTGGTGATAATCTCAAAGGCCCATAGATAAAAAATCTATGGTGGTAATAATCTTAAAGGCCCATGGAGTTCAATCTATGATGGTGAAACTCTCAAATGCCCATAGATGCAAATCTATGATAGTGAAAACTATCAAAAGCCCATTGATGAAAATCTATGGTGGTCATAATCTCAAGGAAAGGGATGTCACAAACAATCTCAAGAAAGAAGAATGCACTATCAAACTCAAAGAACCGGGAATGCGCTGAAAAAAAAAAAAAAAAAAAAAAAAAAAACCTCAAGGAAGGGGAATACCTTAAACAATCAATCTCAAGGAAGTGAGATACCCTAAACAAACTCAAGGAAAATGGAGTATGCAATTTGGAGTCGAAAACACCTAAAGAAAAAAATAAGAACCAAAGAACATGGTCTACAAAAAAAAAAAAAAAAAACATCTAAAAGAAACCCAAAATGAGGAGTGACTAGGATAATGAACTTAATGAAAAGGAGGTATACTTCAGTATAACGACTCATAAGTATCAGTAAACGGATCACGCAACAATATCAATAAACGGATCAAGCAATAGCAAAGTAAGTAGAAGGTTTGATAAACTCAAAGAGGGGGTATGCCCTAATATAGGATAGCGACCAACGTGAGACATAGAATTTTAAAACACAAAATACTCAACAATCATATAATGGAAATATCCAACCTTAATCAACAAATGTCCAAATCAGACCATGTATCTTAGAAACTATGTTGAAAAAGAAAAACAAAAATAGTGGACAAAGCAAACATTGACTAGGACTCTAAGTCTAAAATGTAAGCAATATAAGACATAATATGTCAACTATCAAGATGAACATCATTACAAATACATAGACAATTAAACAGGCCCTACCATCATGAAAGATGTTGAACTTAATGTCTAAAAGGCATGTAAAAAGTCAACCAGGTAACTTAACATTGGTTTATATCCTCATTTGATCAAGAGAGTAGGATAAGGTCACGTACAATGATCAAATAGGTAAGCTCAATATTGGTCAGGATTTGACACGATAGATGTAGGTGCAATGGTCTCAAAAAATGGGATGTTTGGGTATGCAATATAGGTAAGTGGGCACCCAAACTAAACCAATTATGATGAGAAGTCTAAACCTAAGGCATCATCATCTATATAATCCATAAAAATAAAAATAATAATATGGACCCATATTTTTTCACATGTGTCCCACTCAATAACGAGACTCGTTTTCTTAGTGAAAAACTTATTTTTATAAAATTAGAGTTGCCACTTATTTTTATTTATTTTTTAAAGTGGAAAATAAAATAAGAAATAAAACCCTTAAAAATGACTCCTTATTTTTGAAAAAAATGTGTCTTTGAAAAACCCGAGTCTAATTTCAAAGGTCAAGTTACCTATCGAGAAGGTACCATGAAGGTAACATCCCTCTAAGCCCTGATAATAGGTCTCTACTAATTAGGTTGAGAGAAGCATGAAAATTAATCAATAAATCAATGGTATTAAAGAAATCAAAGATGATTTTCCTTAACGCTAAACAACATGCTATTTATATAAAATAAAAAATCATATAAAAAATATCAAGCACATGAGAAAGGAAAGTAAGCATACTTGAGCTACAACCTAAAGCGCTTTCATGAAAACATCAAAGTTAGTTTGAAAAATATAGTATACAACATACATATCATCCAATTCAAGTGATCAAGCACTAATAAAAATATAATGAAGCAATATCATGTATGAAGATGTTCACACACAAAGCATGTCTAGTTACAATACTAAAAGAATAGAAGGTGTGAAAGACATACCTAAATAACATAAACAATTCACAATGCGCTTGCATATAGTTAGAAAAGGGCTAGAACAACTATAATGATAAATAACGATGATATGAAACCCTAACATACATGGCATATGTTCAACTATAAATAAATGGTGAGAATTTAAGAAATATCAATTATCACCTAGGACATGCATACAACCTATTTGTTATGGTTAAACCAATGTAAACGATGGCTAGAAATGCCAAAATTGAAGACTAAGACAATACACAACAAAGGGGTAGAACAATAACATTCACTAGAAAAACCTAAATAAATATTCAAAGGCACTATTTCATTATGTAAAAAATCATACAACATCCTCATTTTGTCTATATTACATAATAAGAGCCAAAACCAAGTCATGATATGTCAATTATTGCTAGATTAAAAGATAAGTAAATCACTATACTGAAATTTAAGCATGCAGCCAGAATAGGAAGTTTCATAAAACAAATCCTAAAAAAATCTATAATATGAATTTAATTACAAAAATTTTCAAGGAACATCTCATACATTTCTAGATCATCATAAAAATGGCCAAACAATTCATTGAGGCCCCAATTAATCCCATTTTACAAAAATATCTCAAATAATCCAGGATAGGACAAAATTCAATACAATGCATAAACTAGTTTTCTTTTAACCAACCTAGATGTGTTATAAAATAACAAAAAAAAAAAAAAAAACTCATGAAACATATTTAGAATGTTTAATTTATAAGAAAAATAATGGCAAGGTCAGAAGGCACACCTATCAATTATAAAATCAAGAAAATATCTTTTCTATTTAAAATTAGGACAATGTAATGGGTGCAACAATGGAAAATTCTTCCTCAAGGAGTTAATTTTTAATGAAAGAAGTACCCAAAATTAACTTTAAGAAGTCTAGAACAAGTAAAAAATATCAAAACAAATTTATGAAGTCACTTATTAATTTATTTATTTTTACAAAAACATTTTGGGTGTCTCGAATTGGGTGCAATTTGAACCTACCAAAAGATCAATTCATATCACCTATTTGAAAAGTGCTTTTTGCCTCAAACAAAATTATAAAATGAAGTAAAAAGAGTTTACAACATCATACGACCACTAGAAAAATTTTAGAAACAACCTAAGTGAGTCAAATCAAAATTTTAATTCAGAGACGCAATAAACTGGCAACCAAAGTTTTAAGGAAAGTAGTTTATATAGGGGTTTCACCAAGTCCTCTATTGATATACACAAATATAGTCTATGCATTCCCAACCTCACATGAGTATTGATAAACTCATCAAAGCCTAGAATTATCCCATTTACTTAAAACCACAAGTTTGGATTCATGTTTTACTTAAAATTAGATTTTAGTAAAAAAAAAACTAAAGAAATGAGCAAACCAATTAAAATATGTTTGCATATTAAAAAAAAAAATGAACCTAAGGGTCCTAAATGAATTTTTGAAATAGATTTTCTTAGGACATTGAGTCTTGTTTATATGTTGACAATTTTGTTCCTATTATATGTTTGGCTATGGAAGTCTTTTTAGATAATGATTTACTCTCCATTTAAAATCAAGGGTTGTTTGTTTAACTAGGAAGTCATAGGTACATCTAAAAAGGTTTAAAGAATAAATTTATTTTGTTTTTTTTTTATTGGATTCGTCTGGATTGAAGGGGCTTGAACCCGAAGCTTCCTCCTAGATAGGGTGGGGACTTGTGCCATATTAGGCTTCTTTGAGGCATAAAAATGTTCAGTATCATTTTTATATTTAAAATCTTTTAAAATGATTTTTCAAAAAAAGCAAGGGCTGCTCAAGTGGTTAATCCCACTCAAGAGGTAAGGACCAATCAGTAAAGCACTCAAGTGGTATAATTATTTTGGATGAATTTCACTCAAACTCTATTTTGGAAACTTAAGATTTTGAGACTTTTTGGGTTTTTGCCTATAAATACCTCATTATAAACCTTTGAGGTTTAGGGATTGTGGAGTTTTTGGGGAGATTGAAAATATATCGTTTGAGAGACTTCTCATTCTTAAGAGAAGAACTCCTTGAGAGAAAGCCTAGTTAGCACACCATTCCTAATCTCTTATTCAAGGATTTGAATCTTTGAATCGTGGGTTGAACACCTTAATCCCTTTGGAGTGGTTGAAGGCTCTACTAGGGAGCAACAGGGAGTTGTTGGTTCGTGGATGTGAATCAAGTTTTAGGAGTTAAAGAGTAAGTCTTTAAGGTAAAACGGTCAAGTAAATCTTTATAACTTGATTTCAAATAATGGATTTAGATTGGTAGGTCTGACACCTTGTGGCTTTTTATCTCCACAGTGTGTAGGGGTTTTTCATGTAAACATATTGTGCCTCATTGTAAATCTTTTTATTATTGCTTATATTTTGGATGATGATATTGGTAACCTTTTTATTGATTGGTGAGTCTCTTATTAAGGTTGTTGGGTTGGTTATACCTATAACCAATTATTGTTTTCCTAACTACTCTCAGGATATCATCTTATTGATTTGTTAGGATTGTTATTGAGTTTGTTAGGTTGGTGATTTTGGTGGTTATTATTATCCTCAACATATTTGAATATATATCAAATATTAATAATTATATTACCTCATCCATAACTATTCACAATATATCAATTAAAAATAAAAATCAAGTCGTTATCAATAAAGATTTAAGGTGAACTCCTTTTTTACTATCCTGAATATCTCTGTAATATCTTAGGATAAGAAAAATTGAGTATAACATATAAATCTTTATTTAAATTTTCAAATCACCCATTCACACACAACCCCCTCCTCCCCCATCTTTGGATGTTCTCTATTGGACTTTCAATGGTTTTTCAAGTGGTATCAAGAGCTTTAGTTTTTTTCAAATTTTTTACAGAGATATTTAGAGAAAAAGCTTTCTTTTTAAAAAAGAAAAAAAAATCAAGCTACAAAACACAAGAGTAAAAAACTAAGCAAAACAAGAGGAAACAAAATCACAAAGTAAAAATTTGACGACCATCTGAACTAATATGGTGAGAGTAAAGGCCAATCTTCCTTATTTTTCAAAGGCCTAATAATAATAATAATAATAATAATAATAATAATAATAAGCAATAGATAACCAAAGTAATGAATTAACGATTTTTAGATCAAATAAAATAATATCATATTGATCAAGAATTATCAAAGATTAACAAACACATAAATTGAGAATAACAATCAAGAACTAACATAAGAAATTATAACTTTAAATCTTTCATCCAAAAAAATATGAAAATAAGTATTGAAAGCTCTATCTCTCAAACTAAAGTCAAGAATCAATCTAACTTGAAAAATCTACTATTAATCTCACATCAATCTAACATCAAGATTCAAATTTAACATAAAAAAATCCTAACTTCCAATCTAATAACAAGGATCAAATCTAAACTAAACAAAATTTTCAACTTTTTCTATCTAGTATTAATTCAAACTTTCTCAATCTAACATGAATCAAAATTAAAAGTAAACACAAATTCAAACTTTCTCAATCTAAAATGAATCAAAATTAAAACTAAATAAAAATAAATAAACTTTCTCAATCTATATGAATCAAAATTAAAACTAAACCAAATTCAAACCTTTTAAATGTAACATGAATTGAAATTAAAATTAAACAAAAATTCAATATTTTCTATCAAACATGAATAAAAAATTTAAAATAAAAAATTCAATCTTTTCAATCTAACATGAATTGAAATTAAAACTAAACAAAAAATTCAATATTTTCAATCTAACATGAATCAAAAATTAAAACTAAACAAAAATTCAATCTATCCAATCTAATATGAATAAAAAATTAAAATAAAACAAAAATTCAATCCTTTTAATCTAATATGAATCAAAATTTAAACTAAACAAAAATTCAATCTTTTCAAACTATGAATAAAAAATAAAACTAAACAAAATTTATAACTTCCCTAAACCACAAGGCGCATGGGTGGAGAGTTTCCTCTATTATGGCCTCCTTTTTATGTGCAACCACCACCTTCTTTTCTTGTTAATCTCCAAAACGTCCACACCAAGAGAATATTCCAATTAGGTTATTCCTATACCAGAATATTGTCAGCAATTTTTCTCATTGATAACGATTGTTTAGGAGAAGTTGTCAACTAATTGATTGTAGCCCTTTCTCTTATATTTCCACAACTTTAAGAATCACCTCGTTTTGATAGCTATAGCAAATGTTATCCTCAAAATACTGAAGCTTGCTCAAAGTATGACAAGAAAGTTCACTGAAACTTTATCACAAGATTTACTCCTTTATAAGATCGATTCTATAAAAATTGTGACATATGAATTGTAGCCCTCTCTCTCAAATTTCCATAGCTTCAAGAATCGCCTCATTTCAATACCCATAACAAAAGTTACACTTGAAATACCAAAGCTTACTCAGCTTATGACAGGAAAGCTCTCTCGAACCTCCTCAATCTCTCTAATTACATGATGAGTATCCTAATCTCTCCTCCAACCATGTGTAATCCCCTTTCCTTAAGAATCCTATCCTCTTTTAAACTCTGAAAGACATCTTCTTAATCCCCTATGGTAAGTGGCAGACCATGGACTCCTAAAGAGAGTCTTCTTTCCTTAAAACCCCCTCATGTGTGAATGGATCCTCTCACAAAAAATAATATCCAATTATGATCTTCCATTTTTTCATGATATGGACTTCCCTAAAAGAATCTCCTCTTTCCTAAAAAAAAGAAAAAAGTGGTAGTTGTCTTCAAGAGAATCTTACTTGAACTTTCTAATAGTGTAAATACCATGACCTCACCTTCTCTTATTAAAAAATTTTCATTCTTGCCAAAGTATTACATATATGCATAGCTACCAAAACCTCATGCACAAATAAAAATAAAAAATAAAAAATCTTGCTATTAAAATAATAATAATAATAATAATAATAATAATAATAATAAAACATCAATCACATGCATATATAAAAAAAATCAAAATATCAATTCATGCAATTAAAAATCAAAATGTCAATCTCATGTAATATTTTTTAAAAAACAAAAGTATCAAACACATGTAATCAAGAATCAAAATACTAAAGTAATGCAATTTTTGAATGGATGTGTATACCTTGATCACTAATAAATCAAACTCTAGTGAGAAAATATAAGAAATGAAAAACTTTCCTAATCATTGATGAAAAAATGGATCCCTACCTATGAGACAACCTCTCAAGTTAAAATCTCTTAATCAATGCCAAAAGATGGAGTGAAAGAAGTTATATGTTTTCCCTCTATGCACCAAAATTTGAAAATTCACCACTCCAAGTGAGAAAAAAGAATAAAGTGAAGTAAGCAATGTTAAAATCAAAGAAAAAAAAATGAAAAAAATGATAATAGTAAGATATAGCGAACAAAGTCTTGGGATTGAGCCCCTAAAAGCAAGACATGATGTAACAAAGTTAGAATTAACTATTCATTTGTTATCCTTTTGGTGTATTGCCATTCATTTGAACATTCAACCCCTATCTCTTACATTGTACATGACTTATATGCATTAGGAGTTGCACATAAGATACAAATCATGGGTTCCTTATAAGTAGGTAAGTTGTCCACAGTCAGTTCATGGATTTAGACAATCCAGTAGAAACTATAGTGCATCACCTCCTAATTGGAGGGATAACTTGTCTTGACCATCGAGATGGGCTTCCCATGGTGACTACACTAGGGTATGTGATGCACATTGGATAGGACCTATGGTGAATACTGACACAAGGCTATCAATTGTCATGATTCACCAAGCTATTATACTGCATGGACTCTTAACCTTGAGAAGATATTGAGTTTATGCTAAAATCAACATGAGGCTTTGACATATGGGTGAGACCCTAAAGTGGTCATATATCCTTATGGATTAGGTCACTGTTGATGGAAGCTAGTGACAATAGGTATTCTCAATAGAGATACCATGATATCTCATGGGATTGAGATAGTGTGTCCCATTGGGTAATCCAAAGGACATGTGGTCATAAAATCTATGACCACAGTAATTCTATAGTGGAATTTGACATATGCTCCTTGGAGTTAGAGTATGTCATTTGATCACATAATAAGTGGGATTTGTAACTCAAGGATTTGAGATGTAATCTTGATAGGTGATAGCACTACCTTGTTAGATTATGGACACTAGTTCATGAGAAGTTTGTATGTAGCGAATAGTAGGTCACAGACCTGAGCACTTAATGTCTCGTTGTAATATATATAGGGTACTAGAGTGTAGTTGACTCTTTATAGTATGATGTTGAGTCAATGAAGTTAGAATTTGATTTTGAGGAAGCCAATACTCTTATGGGTCTTAATGGTCCCTGCCCTGAGCTTATATTTCTTGATGACATGATTTATGAAAGTTGGATGGGTTTTAAGTTCACTTTTGTGCATAAGGGTGTTTTGGTAATGCAAGGTTGCACAAGGATAAGTGAGTGGTATCTTTGGATTGGGCTAATTGATTAATTAGGGCCTTGTATGGTTAATTAATCAATTAAAAACCTTTTTAGGCTAGATTAAGTGACCTAAGCCCATGGTGGGCTTAAGTCACTTAAGCCTAGTAGGAAACCTATAAATATCCCTTTAGGGGTTAAGGGTTTGGGTTTCCATGTCTTGCCATTTTTTCCCTACGGTCCATAGAGAGAACCCTATCCTCCACCCTTGAGATCTCCACCATCTTAGTGCCTAGACACAAGGAAAAGTCATCGAACTGAAGATGATGGTTTTTATGAGATATATTACGACTTTAGAATTATCTACATCGATTGGAATCAATCTGAAAACATTTAGATCAAAGGTATGTGACATTATTCTCTAAATCTATGTTTTCTATGGTATCCATATTGTTTTTTGAATACATGTTTATCTGCTACAATAGATTTAGAGAGCCTAGGATAGATTTGCATACACTTTATGTGATGTAGGGCATGGGAATAGAGTAATCCGAGGTTCACAACACGAGGTGATAAGGTGATAATAACAAGGGTGAGGACAATATGAATATAAGTTCAAAGCTCATGAGACTTTCCTAGCAAAGCATACATACACATTGAAGGGCTCTAATCTAAGTGTAGAAAAGGTAAGCAAGGTTGTAAGAAAGAGAAGGTTATAATGTATCTGTGAGGCTCAATAGGCTAGAAAATTTCTATATATCAATAAGGGTAATAAAGTATAAGGCTAATAGAGATAGTGGCCACCCATCCTGCGACCATGGTCTCAAATGTAATACTTTTTCAGTTGATCTACATTAATTGGGTCTAAGAATTGATTTACATCTAGATACATCAATCGTGTTGTCCCCTTTAGGATTAATTCTCTACTGATAAGTAGTGTACTCCAAATAAGTATCTAAGGTCTCTAGAGTAGATGAATCTCTATGACCATAACTAGGCCAACAACACCCTCAAATACATCACCAATATAAGCAAGAAGCCTTAACAACTCTGAAGCATAGGCAAATTAAATCTCATTTCAACTCTCAATGATGAAGACTCCAATCATATCAAGAAGGTGAACTCCCTGGAAAATTTGTGTTAACTATATAACTAACATCTAATACATCCATCTCAAGTCATCATAAAGAAAAACCTTGTCTATCAAAATTTTTATCTTAAAAAAAATAGTAACAACCTCCACATGATCTCTCATCCGATATCATAGACTTTGACTCATTATCCACTAAACTCATCATATGTATGTTGTCACCCTTAACAATATCAGTAGAATGAAGATCAAACTGGTTTACATCATGTCCTTATCTCTAATGGTAAGAGCGATACAAAGCCATCCTAAACTGAGATAGAAGTGGTTGAGGGAATGGCTTGGGCTCCTATGGCAATGAATCATATGACATCTCATCCTGAATTGAAGGTTGTCTACCAAGCTAACTCTCAATCTTGTGACTCAAACCTATTAATGCCTCTTGAATAGATTTCATAATAGTTGTAAATTGATCGACTATAACATGTTGAGGGTTCATATTTGACTAGTATGTCTCTGGTAAAACTACTCCCAACTTTGATCTAAGAAACTGAATCCAAACTAAGATGAATGACACTCTTACAAGGTACAAAGGGATGAGGTAAGATACGACATGAGAGAGTTCCGAAAAAGCAAAAACACACTAAACACAACTTGAAAATATGGCTTAACTAAAACTCAAACTTGTATTGATCTCTAAGCATACCAACAAAAGACTATAAATAGGGAATAATAGATTTAGATTTGTGACCAAGGTGGCTCTAAAAGCCCATAGATGCACCCATGTGTAGGAAGGAAATTCTAACAAATGGAGTCTAAGCTCAACTTATAAGGTCAAGGTGACACAAAAAATAACAAGTGGTAGGCTAAAAAGGATCCCTAGTAGAAACGATAATACCTCGCCAGTGGTATTCAACCTTCTATATGTCTCCGAAGAGATAGGGCACTTCCATGCAAGGTGGTCATCACCTCCATAGATGCGCTGCCTCACATCTCAAGGGGTTTTCCTAATGGTAAAGGCTCCTATACTGGTTAACATGGTGAAAGGTATGAGTGCATCCAACAAACCTATCAACTAAAGCAAAAAGAAAAAAAAGACAAATAATCATGCATCAATCAAGAGAAGGGTAATCAAGTAACAAGCAATCATGCAAAGCAAAAGAATCTTACAAGTCACATCCTAGCTAAGCAAAGTAGATACAGTCAATAAATCATGTCAGACATGCCAAATAGGTAATAATCATAAGCACAAGATAGGTAGAATAAACAATAAGTATAAACAATATGCTAGAAAAAAAATCAATCAAATCAAATCACCTTGCCTAAAAGAGAGGGTATCAACTGATCAACCAATCAAATGCCATATTTTCCTCAACTAGTTTCCAAGTTTGATCTTCTAAATCCCTACCAAAATCACCCTTTTATGGGCCCACATTTTTTCACGTGCATTCCTAGTCGACCTTGAAACTCATTTTATTAATGAAAAACTAATTTTATAAAATTAGAGTTGCCACTTATTTTTAATTATTTGTAAAAAGAAAAATAAAATAAGCAATAAAACACTCAAAAAATGACTCCATATTTTTGGAAAAGCGTATCTTTGAAAAACCTAACTGGATGTCAAGTTACCTATTGGAAAAGTACCATAAAAGTAGCATCAAAGAGAGAAAGCAAAGATGATTTTGTCTAAGACCAAACAACATGCTATTTATATCAAAACAATCATATCAAAGAGATCAAGAATGTGAGAAAGGAAGGTAAGCATACTTGAGCTGCAACCTAAAGCACTTTGATGTACTTTCATGAAAACATCAAAGTTAGTTTGACAAATATAGTATACAACATAAATTTCATCCAATTCAAGTGATCAAGCACTAATCAAAACATAATGAAGTAATATCATGTATGAAAATGTTCACACACAAAGCATGTCTAGTTACAGAACTAAAGGAATAGAATATGTGAGGGACATACCTAAATAGCATATGTTAGAACAATGAGTATTGTTTATATGTTGGTAATTTTGTTCCAATTTATGTTTAGTCATAGAAGTCTTTTTAGATAGTGACTTGCTCTCAATTGAAGATCAAGGGTTATTGTTCATCCAACCAAAAAGTCACAAGGATGTATAAAAAGGTTTGGCTTGTGACATATAAAGGCTTATTTGAGGTATAAAAGATTCAGTATTATTTTTTAACTTAAAATATTTTTTTAAAAAGCATAAACCACTCAAGCGGTTAGAGTACTCAAGTAATCTAAGTTTGTTCAATCGGTTATGATAGTCCTGTCGAGTTTAGAAACATATTTTGAATGAATTTCAATTAAACTCTAATTTAGAAACTTAAGATACCAAATTCTTTATGCCTTTTGCCTATAAATGCCTTTTGTGTAACCTTTTGTGGGTTAGAGATCGGAGATTAGAAATATCATAGAGATCTTAGAGTATGTTGAAGACCTCTTATTCTTTAGAGGTACTCTTTAAGAGGAAAGCCTTACTACCACACCATTCCCATTCTATCATTCAAGGATTTGGGTCTTTGAATTATTGGTTGAATATCATAATCTTTTTGGAGGGACCGAAGATTCTACTAGGGAGCAATAGGTAGTTGTTGCATTACGAACGTAGATCAAGTTATCGTTTTTGGAGAGTAAGCTTTTTGGGTAAAATGGCCAAGTAAATCTATGTGACTTGATTTCAAATAGCGGATTTTGATTTATAGGTCTTAAACATCCTGATTTTTTATCTTCATAGTTTGTGGGGGTTTTCCATGTAAAAATCTTATGTTTCATTACATATCTATTTGATATTATATTTGAATTACCTAAAATAGGTCAATTTGTTTTAACCTAATATCTTGGTGGGCTATTCTAAAAACTTTATATTATGGTTGAAGATATTAAATATATTGGATTGATTAGTTAATTGGTTATTAAGTTTTTTTATTTGGTTATCTTGTAGTGGTTATACCTATAATCAATTATTGATTTGTTGGGATTATTGTTGAGTTTGTTAGGTTAGTCATTTTGGTAGTGATTATTATTATCCCCAACATATTGTTAATCTTTGGATATCAATAAACCATAAAATAAGATTTTTAATTGGAGTGAAATCCTATTTCAATATCTAGGTTATCCCTATAATATCTTAGGATAAGAAAATTGATTATAATATATAAATATTGATTTAAAAATTTTAAATCACCCATTCACCCTCTCTCTAGGTGTTCTTTATTGGACTTTCGGTTATTATTAGTGGTATTCAATGCAATCCCCAATTTTTTCAATCGGTATCAAAGTGGAATAAAAAATGATAATTCATCCTATTAATTAAAAAAATCCAATTTTTATTGCTTACATTATTTAAAAAGCAAATTTTTATTAATCATATAGGATAAAAATCTAATTTCTATTGATCATTTAAGTCTGATATGGAACAATAAAAAAAGTAGTGTTCCTTTGAATAGTCCACCCTATTTTGATGGGAATAATTCTTCCCATTGGAAAGCACAAATGATGTTTTTCCTTATAATGCAAGGTGAAAGGGTATGGAATTCAGTTGAATATGGTTGGGGACCACCATTGATCCTTGATGCTTAAGGAAAATCAACAAGAGACCTTAAACCTAAACATGAATAGGAAAAAACCGATTATGAAGATAGTGAAGCTAATGCTAGGACACTCTTCTTCACTCCATTCTCAAATAGAGAGGGTGGGAGTCCTTGTTTACCTTACATGGTTCATATTATCCTCTTTTGGTTGCACATTCTATGCAAACATGTATACCATTTCTCTTAGTCGCTTCTTTTACGTGACCATGTTTGGTCGGTCGTTTCAGATCACCTCTCTTTCAGTCAGGCATGTACTTGGCATACTTAGACTTGATGCATGTCTTCTTTCTTTCCTTGCAAAGGTCTAGTCTCTCACTCCTGGAGAGCTTATTTTTATTCTTGTTTCGTTGTATAGTGTTTCTCAAGAGTTTCCTACTTAAATTCCTCTAGTCGACTTCTCTAAGCCAACTTCTCTAAGCCAACTTGGATTCTTACTACTTTCCTAAAATATTCTTTCTACCCTTCTTTCCATCGTACCGAGATGTGTCAATCAACTACTCGTTTCATCCACGTCATCCTATTTAGACAACAGTTCGATATTGATCAAGTGATCATTGATACTTTCACCTTTTATTGAGACTTCTCTTTTCATCGTGGTGCACTCCCTTTTAGACTCCTCGTCTCTAAACTATTAGAGCATATTAGCTTTGAGATTGCTACTGCACAAAGGGTCAAGGCTACTCATGCTTTCTTGAATGAGAGCTCTTGGGCCAAATAGTATAATCACATGTATGGTCCCATGATTCATTCAGTTCCCGATGGCCCACATGATGCGACAGCCGATCAACAAGCTACTTAGGAGGCACTTGTTGAGGAGGACGAGATTCGAGCTATGTAGCAAGATGCACCCATTCCTGAGGTTGCTCTAAGGACTCGCTTCAATCAAGGACATGCCAAATCATCTAGAGTTTCTCATGGAGCATCGTCTTCTGCACTCCTGATTTCTCAGGAGATGGATCCCATGTCTATAGTGCTTCAGAGGTTGACCTACATCATTTTGTGGATCCATGCTCAAAGTAGTTTGAGTTTTTTTCCTTCTCCACCTATTTCTGATGTTTAGTTCTTCTGTTGCTCTTTATGTGCATTAGTTGATTTGGATTGTATTCATTACTTATCTTATATATCCAGAATCATATATATATATATATCCTTATCTTCTGTGTGCTTTCACATGTTTATATTTCTATTGCTTTGTCATTTTTATGACAAAAAATGGGAGATAATTGCATATTTAACTCTTTTAAATTAAGATAAAAATAGGAGAATATAGAATATTTAATTCACCTAAAAATGGGGTTTAAAAAGGGTTTAAATAGAAACTTGTTAATTTAGGGGGAGTTAGTTATTTTTTTAATTCTTTGATTCATTAATTAAAGGAATTTAATTGAAATATTAGACAAAATTTAACATGAGATATTGGAGTAAACCAAATCAACCTGAGGAAGCATAAATTAGATAGTTTAGAGAGATAGCTAACACGGATGTTTCCTGCAAATTATTACTATTTGAATAGTCTATCTCTCTAAAACTAATCCTAGTTGTAGAAGCTTCTTCCCATGGTTATCATTGCTTATTTTCTAGTTGGAGATAAATCCTTAGGCATCATGGTTGATCTATTATGTCTTATTTAGTTTCTACTATGTTTGGTTGATTAGCATACATTCAAGTTCCTCTTGAACTTTACTTTGTACCATGGTGTCATTAAAGGAATCTATTCATTTTTCATGCTTATACAATGCATTAAGCAAAGTTTCCAACTATCCTGTTTTTCTTTCACTGATTACTACTCTAAAAGTACTCTTTCATAGCTTCTTATAAACTCTTTTAAACACTTTTGAGTAGTATTTATTACTTTTTAACTCAATTAACACATTAAGGACCCTTGCAAGTGTTACTAATCAGTTTTTGGCAACTTTTGATGTTTTTGATAGCTTTTTTATCATTAAAACAAGCCAAGAATGAGGGAGAACTTGGTATAATCCATGGCAAAGCAAGATTTAAGCTAAATTACATGAAGAATCCAAGTTTTGGAGAGCTTCAAAGCCTTTGCCAAATCCATCAAGTGTGCAAGGAAGAGAATCAAAGGAGGAATCTAACACTGAAGAATTTCGCAACCACTTGCGAAATTTTCGCTAGACAAAAGAAAATTTCGCAGCCACCTTTCACCAATTGCAAAATTTTCTCATCTCCTTTTTCACTTGCCAAAATTTCGCATCACCTTTCACCACTTGCGAAATTTTCGCAACCATCTTTTTCACTTGCGAAAATTTCGCATCTCCTTTACAGCATTGCAAAAATTTCACATCTCCTTTTCCTCTTGCAAAATTTTCGCAACTCCATATCTGACTTGCGAAATCTTCATGTAATCTTTAGATATTTTGCACTGACTCCATTAGATTTTTACCTTAAGATATTTTGTGTAATTATCTATTCTCTCCTTGTAATCAGTTGAAGATCTTTTAAGATATTTAGGATATCTATTTGAGGGGTTGAAAATATTTCTCTTTATATATCTTAAGATATCTCTTTGTAATATCTATCTCAGAATCTCGAAAGACATTCTTAAGGATCACTTGTACATTTTTTAGTAAGAAATATACAGAGCTTTGCTCTGCCTTACCTACTCACTTTGATTGTATTTTTCTTGCTAGCCAAACAACTTCTGAGGATGTTTTCTTAGAGGATAAGTGGCTAGACTTTTTGTTTCTTGGACGGAAGGAAGCTAGGTAAGGGACTCGGCTACAAAAGTGGAAGTTTTCCTTATTTCTACTTTTAATGAAGAGGAAGTTGTGACCCGTTAATGGTTTTTATCTTTTTAGTTAACTTAAAATCCCTTATAATCACCTGGGCCAACACTTGGCAAGTTTTTCGGACTCGATCCATAGAGATCCATTAGTTATCTCTTGTGAGCCTCTAGGAGGTGGTTTGAACGTAGGATTACTTAGAATAGCCAACACTTAGTAAGCTTTTAGACTCTCTGGAGACATCCATTAGTTATCTCCTGTGAGCTTTTGAAGGGTAATCCAAGGTTAAGGACCACCTTGAATGGCAAATACTAGGTAAGAGGTATGAGCCATTGCAAGATGCATCAGTGAGAGGGATTTAATGTTGAAACCATTAATGGGAAGCAACTGTAACACATCGGTTGGGAGGATAACTATAGGTTAAATCCCCAATGCAAGAAAAATATCCGAAATATTCCCTTTTTGTATAAAGAGCCTGAACTTAGTGACCTGAAAATTCAAGAAACTTTTTCTTTGTAATTAAAATCAGTTACTATTTTTGGTTAGCTTAAAACCAACCTTTTTCAACCAAAGATTATGTTTTCTTTTAAAGCTAACTTATAAAAGAAAAAACACCAATCCAATTCTTTAAACTAATATCATATGTGAAATGAAAACCCATCCCTATGGACGATCCTAGAACCACTATGCTATGATAGCTATGCTACCCTAGTATATGGTGAATTAGGTTTATAAATTTTGTTGATAACTCCCGTCTGAGGACTGAATCATAAGACACCAATTGGGGATGAATCAAATGGCGCCGTTGCCGGGAATGATGCCACTTTACAGTGATATGATCTTTTCAAAACAGTTGTGATCTTCATGACAAGTTTGGTGATTTTTCTTTTCTTTTACTAACTTTTTATTTATTTATTTTTATTTATTTCTGTTTTTCATTTATTTTTTAATTAGTTTTTAGTTAACCTTAATTTTTTTTCTTTCTAGAATTGTTTTTCTTTTGTTTTCTTTGTTTTTTTGTTATTTTTTTGTTTCAAATATTGCTAGTTGTGTATAACATATTGGATACGAGACAGTGAGGGAAGACTTGTGAAAATAAAAAATCCTCACGAAACAGAGTTGGAATTGGAAGTGGAAGTCATGGAAGCTATACCTAAAGATCAGCATAGTCAACATGCTCCAGAAGAAAATCTCAACGCATACCGATCCATGAGGGCATGCATCCACCTTGTATGAGTGCAACGTCATGTATAGTGCCACCTACATAGCAGTTAGTGATCCGACCACATATTGTTCCACTTCTACCTACTTTTCATGGGATGGAACGTGAGAATCCCTACCAGCATATCAAGGAATTTGAAGACGTTTGTAATACTTTTCGAGAAGGAGGAGCTTCAATCGACTTGATGAGGCTTAAGGTATTTCCTTTCACTTTAAAGGACAAGGCCAAAGTCTGACTTAATTCTTTAAGGCCAAGGAGTATCCGATCTTGGACTGATTTGCAAGCTGAATTTCTTAAGAAATTTTTCCCGACTCACAGGACCAACTGCTTGAAAAGGCAAATCTCAAACTTCTCAGCTAAAGAGAATGAGAAATTCTATGAGTGTTGGGAGAGATACATGGAGGCTATCAATGCTTGTCCTCACTATGGCTTTGATACATGGCTATTGGTGAGCTATTACAATGGTATGTCTTCCTCAATAAAGCAACTCTTAGAAACGATGTGTGAAGGAGACTTCACGAGTAAGAATCCGAAGAAAGCCATGGATTTCTTGAGTTATGTAGCTGAAGTTTCAAGAGAATGGGATGAGCCCAATGCCAGAGAAGTGGGAAGAATGAACTCTCAACCAAATGCTTCTAATACTAAGGCTGGGATGTATACTTTGAATGAAGATACAGATACGAAAGCAAAATTTGCAGCTATGGCTAGAAGATTGGAGGAACTTGAAGTGACAAAGATACGCGAAGTGCAGGCCATTTCAGACACACTAGTGCAAACTAAGTCGTGTTCAATTTGTCAATCTTTTAAGCACTTAGTGGAGGAGTGTCCTACGATGCCAGTTGTAAGAGAAATGTTTAGGGATCAAGCAAATGTTATTGGACAATTTAAGCCCAATAACAATGCTTCATATTGCAACACTTACAATTCAAATTGAAGGAACCATCCGAATTTCTCTTGGAAGCCAAGGGCACCTTAGTACACGCAACCTAGCCAAGCACCCCCGCAAGCCCCAAGTCTTGAACAAGCCATTGCGAATCTTAGTAAGGTTGTGGATGATTTTTTTGTAGACCAAAAATCCATCAATGATCCATTCAAGCAAGAAAATGCTCAATTCAGGCAAGAAAATGCTCAGATCAGGTAAGAGAATGCTCAAATCAGGCAAGAAATTGCCAATCGAGATAAAAAGATGGATGGAAGGCACAATGATCTATCTTAGAAGATAGATAATCTCCAATACCATATCTCAAGGCTTACCAATCTCAACACAATGCAAAAGAAAGGAAAATTTCCTTCTTAACCTCATCAAAACCCTAAGGGTATCCATGAAGTGGAGGCTCAAGAGGGAGAATCTTCTTAGATGAGGGAAGTCAAAGTAGTGATCACTCTAAGGAGTGGTAAAGAGGTTGATCTACCTACATCCAAGCCAAAGCACGAACCAGAGACTGAAGCAAAGAAAGAGAAGAGAGAGGAAATCAAAGGAAAGAGAAAAGGGAACAGTACAAAGAAGGAGGACCTTGAAGCTACTGTGAATGAAAAACCGGAGATGACCAGCAACCAAGAAGAAATGATAAAGAAGCACATGCCTCCACCATTCTCCCAAGCTTTGCATGGCAGAAAGGGAATCAACAAAGCATCAGAAATTCTTGAAGTGTTGAGGCAAGTGAAAGTTAATATCCCTTTGCTAGACATGATTAAACAAGTTCCGATGTATGCAAAATTCCTGAAGGACTTATGCACTATAAAAAAAGGGTTGAATGTGAGTAAGAAAGCCTTCTTAACTGAGCAAGTAAGTTCCATTATCTAGTGCAAGTCTCTAGTGAAATACAAAGATTTGGGTTGTCCTACCATATCAGTGATGATTGGAGAGACGTGTGTGGAGAAAGCTTTGTTGGACTTGGGAGCAAGTGTGAATTTGCTACCCTACTCTGTCTATAAGCAATTGGGACTGGGAGAATTGAAGTCAACATCAATCACTCTATCTCTTATAGATAGATCTGTGAAAATTCCAAGAGATATGATTGAAGATGTCCTAGTTCAAGTTGACAAATTCTACTATCCAGTGGATTTTGTTGTTCTTGATACGGACTCGGTTGCCAAAGGAACTAACTATATTCCTATCATACTTGGAAGACCATTCCTAGCTACTTCAAATGCTATCATCAATTGTAGGAATGGAGTCATGCAGCTTACATTTGGCAACATGACGTTGGAGCTCAATATCTTCTATATGTGCAATAAACATTTCCATCCGGGAGAAGAAGGACCAAAAGAGGTGTGCATGATTGATAACTTAGTGGAGGAGCATTGTGATCAGAATATGCTAGAAGATTTGAATGAGAGTTTTGGGGATCTTGATGAAGGATTACCTGAACCCTTAGATTTGCTTGCTCCTCTGCCTCCTTTGAAGATGAGAGAAGAAATTCTCCCTTTATTCAATGAGGAGGAGACACAAGAAGCCGTTAAAGAGGAGCCCCCAAAGCTTATTCTGAAGTCATTGCCCATGGAGTTGAAGATGCATACCTGGAGGAGAATAAGCAGAGCCTTGTTGTTATTTCTTCATCTCTTACCACTACTCAGGAGGATTGTCTACTTGAAATCCTTAGGAGATGCAAGAAGGTGATAGAGTGGAAAATTTCTGATCTGAAAGGGATCAACCCTTTAGTCTATACTCATCATATCTATATGAAAGAAGAAGATAAGCCAGTTCGTCAACCCTAGAGAAGGTTGAATCCTTACATGCAAGAGGTGGTGCGAGCTAAAGTGCTTAAGCTACTTTAGGCCGGTATTATCTACCCCATATCAGATTGCCCGTGGGTGAGTCCTACGCAAGTCTTGCCAAAGAAATCAGGGATCACAATGGTGCAAAATGATAAGGGAGATGAAGTTTCTACACGCTTCACTTCAGGTTGGAAGGTGTGTATTGATTATAGAAAGTTGAATGTTGTAACAAGGAATGACCACTTCCCGTTGCCGATTATTGATCAAGTGCTTGAGAGGGTCTCAAGCCATCCATTCTACTGTTTCTTGGATGGCTACTCCGAGTATTTTCAAATTGAAATTGCTGTTGAAGACTAAGAGAAGACCACTTTCATTTGTCCATTCGGAACTTATGCATACAAAAGAATGTCTTTCGGCTTATGCAATGCACCGGCAACATTCTAAAGATGCATGTTAAGCATTTTCAGTGATATGGTGGAGCGTATTATGGAAGTCTTTATAGACGATATCACCGTATATGGAAGTGCGTTTGACAAATGCTTAGTCAACTTGGAAGTTGTGCTGAACCGATGCATTGAGAAAGAGTTGGTGTTTAATTGGGAAAAATGTCATTTCATGGTACCCCAAGGGATCGTCCTGGGGTATATTATCTCCAGCCAAGGCATTGAGGTGGACAAAGCAAAAGTTGAACTGATTGTCAAGTTGCCATTACCAACAGCTGTCAAAGGAGTAAGGCAATTCCTTGGCCACAATGGGTTCTATAGGAGGTTTATTAAAGATTTCTCTAAACTTCCAAGACCTCTTTGTGAGCTATTGGTAAAGGATGCTAAATTTGTATGGGATGATCGATGTCAACAAAGTTTTGAAGAATTGAAGTTATTGCTGACAACCGCTCCAATAGTAAGAGCTCCCAATTGGCAATTGCCCTTTGAAGCGATGTGCGATGCCAGTGACTTTGCTATAGGAGCTATTCTTGGGCAAAGAAAAGATGGAAAGCCCTATGTGATCTACTATGCAAGCAAAACATTAAATGAAGCACAAAGAAACTACATAACCATAGAGAAATAATTGTTGGCTATAGTTTTTGCCTTAGACAAATTCTGCGTTTACTTAGTAGGGTATTTCATTGTGGTTTTCACTGACCACTCGGCCTTGAAATATTTGTTAACTAAACAAGATGCAAAAGCGAGGCTGATTAGATGGATTCTCTTGCTTCAGGAATTCAATCTTCAGATCAAAGACAAGAAATGAATGGAGAATGTGGTAGCCGACCATCTGTCGAGGCTAGCCATTGCACATAATTCCCACAGTTTCCCAATTAATGATGATTTTCCAAATAAGTCACTCATGTGGATAGAAGCCGCTCCTTGGTATGCTCATATTGCTAACTATCTAGTTACCGAAGAAGTTTCAAATGAGTGGAAAACACAAGATAAAAAGCACTTCTTTGCAAAAATTCATGCTTACTATTGGGAAGAGTCATTCCTATTTAAATATTGTGTGGATCAAATCATACGAAAGTGCGTCCCTAAGCAAGAGCAACAGGGGATCCTCGATCATTGCCACGAAAGTGCATGTAGAGGCCACTTTGCTTATCAAAATACAGCTGTGAAGGTGTTGCAATTGGGTTTTTGCTGGCCATCACTTTTCAAGGATGCCCTCACCATATGTAGGAGCCGTGACAGATGCCAGAGGCTTGGCAAATTAACATATAAGAACATGATGCCTTTGAATCCCATATTAATAGTTGATCTTTTTTATGTATGGGGCATTGACTTCATGGGACCTTTTCCTATGTCCTTTGGCTATTCCTACATCTTGGTGGGAGTGGATTACGTTTCTAAATGAGTTGAAGCAATCCTATGCAAGCGAAATGATCACAGAGTTGTTCTCAAATTTCTCAAAGAGAACATCAGTTTTTGGCAAGTTTTGATGTTTTTGATAGCTTTTTTATCATTAAAACAAGCCAAGAATGAGGGAGAACTTGATATAATCCATGGCAAAGCAAGATTGAAGCTAAATTACATGAAGAATCCAAGTTTTGGAGAGCTTCAAAGCCTTTGCCAAATCAATCAAGTGTACAAGGAAGAGAATTAAAGAAGGAATCTAACACTAAAGAATTTCGCAACCACTTGCAAAATTTTCACAAGACAGAAGAAAATTTCGCAGCCACTTTTCACCAATTGCGAAATTTTCGCATCTCCTTTTTCACTTGTGAATATTTCGCATCACCTTTCACCACTTGCGAAATTTTCGCAACCACCTTTTTCACTTGCGAAAATTTCGCATCTCCTTTACAGCATTGCGAAAATTTCACATCTCCTTTTCCTCTTGCAAAATTTTCGCAACTCCATATCTGACTTGCAAAATCTTCATGTAATTTTCAGATATTTTGCACCGACTCCGTTAGATTTTTACCTTAAGATATTTTGTGTAATTATCTATTCTCTCCTTGTAATCAGCTGAAGATCTTTTAAGATATTTAGGATATGATTCGTGCCCAGTTGGGTATTTGTGGACCCTCACCCGATCCATCAGACCGACGCAACTCGCTATTAAAAGAAAAGAAGGAATGAAAAAGTTGGAGTTTTCCAGTTTTGAAAAACCCGTCCCCGGTAAGGAACGGTGTTGTATGGAGTCGCCACTTACTTTTTATTTTTATTTTTAAAAAGGGGGAAATTAAATAAGAACAAAAACCCCTAATGACCCCAGTATGGAAAAAACGGTTTGCGAAAACTAGATTCTGGGTCTGGGGATCAGGTTACCCATTGGGAAGGTACCTTATGAGAGGTAGCACCCCTCTAGGCCCGAAACTCGGTCTCTACTAATGAATTGGGTATGTGGGAGCATATGGGTCACAGATGAAACCCTAGGCTAAATAGATGTCATGAATCACACAATCCTAATTGGTATTTGGCATGCATATGAATTCAACCAACCAAAACAATGGGTGCGTACCTGTGGTCCCCAGCCATGCGCTACATAAAAGGTCAGCTAAACACAGATAAACATGTAACAAACGTTCAGGATTAAGCATCATGCATACATATGATTCAACAATCAAAACCAACGATGCATACCTGTGGTCCCTAGCCATGTGCTACAGCAGAGGGTGAGTCAGCCACGCGACATGTATTCAAAATCAAGCATCAAATTTTGTGCCAAAAAGGAAGAAAGTTGGTTGAGATCGGGTAATGGACTCCCCAAATGTCATACAAATCAAACTAGACTTACCTAGACCACACCACCCATAACTTCAAAATTGCCCATACTAACTGAAATCAAACACTGACTTAAACCTTCAAGATGGCTCACAAGTTCCCTATAGCAAATGGGTTTGAACCCCAATGGATAAGGGCTCGAAAAATGCCGAAATCGAGGGCTACCTAAAGTCCTCCAGCAGAACAGGTTGAACTAGTTCTCAACTGGTACAACCTATTGAGAAGAATTCCCAAATTTTTCTAGAAAACTCCTAAATGAGTGAGGATTCAAACAAAATAAACGGTTCTCAATTCCGAGCCCGGATGAGTGAGAACCGGACCAAGAAAGGCAAGTGTTCCTCATGGCTGACAGAGGCAGCCAGTTATGGTGCTGAACCGGTTGAACCGGTTCCCAACCGGTTCAGCCGGTTGATAAAAAATTTCAAATTTGGTCAGAAAGTTCCTAAGTGATTAGGGAAGCAAACAAAAGAAACATTTCTCAATTCCGAGCCCGGATGAGTGAGAACCAGACCAAGAAAGGCAGGTGTTCCCCATGGCTGACAGAGGCAGCCAGTTATGGTGCTGAACCGGTTGAACCGGTTCCCAACCAGTTCAGCCGGTTGATAAAAAATCCTAAATTCAGTCAGAAAGTTCCTAAGTGATTAAGGAAGCAAAAAAAAGAAACGGTTCTCAATTCCGAGCCCGGATGAGTGAGAACCAGACCAAGAAAGGCAGGTGTTCCCCATGGCTGAAAGAGGCAGCCAGTTATGGTGCTGAACCGGTTGAACCGGTTTCCAACTGGTTCATCCGGTTGATAAAAAATCCTAAATTAGGTCATAAAGTTTCTAAGTGATTAAGGAAGCAAACAAAAGAAACGGTTCTCAATTCCGAGCCCGGATGAGTGAGAACCAAACCAAGAAAGGTAGGTGTTCCCCATAGCTGATAGAGGCAGCCTGTTATGGTGCTGAACCGGTTGAACTGGTTCCCAACTGGTTCATCCGGTTAATAAAAAATCCCAAATTCAGTTAGAAAGTTCCTAAGTGATTAAGGAAGCGAAAAAAAAGAAACGGTTCTCAATTCCGAGCCCGAATGAGTGAGAACCAGACCAAGAAAGGCAGGTGTTCCCCATGGCTGACAGAGGCAGCCAGTTATGGTGCTGAACAGGTTGAACCGGTTCCCAACTAGTTCATCCTGTTGATAAAAAATCCCAAATTCGGTCAGAAATTTCCTAAGTGATTAAGGAAGCAAAAGAAAGAAACGGTTCTCAATTCTGAGTCCGGATGAGTGAGAACCAGACCAAGAAAGGCAAGTGTTCCCCATGGCTGACAGAGGCAGCCAGTTATGGTGCTGAACCGGTTGAACCAGTTCCCAACCGGTTCATCCGGTTGATAAAAAATCTCAAATTCGGTCAGAAAGTTCCTAAGTGATTAAGAAAGCAAAAAAACGAAACTGTTCTTGATTCTCAGTTCGGATGAGGGAGATACGATCAAAACAAGCCCTAGTGCTCCGAACCTCAACATGCCCCTATAAACTCCAACTAAGCTAAAACATCGGGATGACCCCACTTCCTTCCTATAGCGTGATGTGAACGACTAGGAAAATGGCCATGGTGACCCTCCAAATGAACCACATATGCACCACAATGGACCACAGACAAACCCACACAAGGCTCGGACACCGACTAAGCCCAAAAGGGGCCCTAGTGGTGCCATATGCAAACGATGGGTGGATGTGACACCCGAAGGATAAATGCTAGTGTCGAGGGACAAAATTGAGGGTCTACAGTATTTTAATAAAAAATATTTATAAATCCTATGACCTCATACTAGCGTAGCAAAGCTACTATAGTATAGCAGCTCTAGGGTCAAACTCTGGGATGGGTTTTCACTCTACCAGTGATATACTCAAGATTAGAAATTGAATCTGATGATTTCCTTTGTCAAAAACTTAAAGTTTAAGAGAAAATAAAATTTGTTTTGAAAGTGGTGTTTGAAACTAAACTAACATAGAACTAGGTAAAAATGGAAGAAAGAAAGTCTCCCGGAGCTAGAGGTTGCTAGGATCAAGTTCAGAATGCAAAGTGGGAAATTCCGGATTTTTCTTCTCGTATTGGGGACAACAACATAAAGGATGGTTGTTTCCCGAACCGGTATAGGTTTAACAATGAAGATTTAATCCATAAAAAGTCAATAGAAATGGTAGTCAAGTTCCATTAATGGCTTTAAACACTATGGGTCTTCACCTTGAGCCACTTTCCAACGGCTCGTACATGATAACTAATGGTTTGATGTGGATCTAGCAATAAGTATCCACAGAGACCTAAAAGCTTATCATGTATTGGCCATTCAAAGTGATTCTAAGGGATTTAAAGCAAAACTTTAGATTTAAAAGTCATTTATGAACTCCAACTACCTGTATTTAATGCACGAGAGTTTTCCAATTTTGCATCTGGACTTTTCACCAAGCTTCCTTCACTCCAAGAAACCAAAGGTTTAGCCTCTTATCCTCTGGGAAAACATCCTCAGAGGTTGTTTGGCTTTCAAGAAAAAGAAAATAGTATAGAGAAAAGGAAAGCAAAGAGAACTATATATTTTTCCCGAGAGAAAATTTTCACTAAGTGTAAAATATACATATGTTGTTTCGAAAGATGATTTCCACCCCTCTTATAGTCTTTACAAAGCAAAGCCTGTGATTGGCTAATTACAAGGATAAGAAAGGAATTTACATCAAAAAATATAAAAGAAAAGATCTCATGTGGAGTCGGCAAAACAGAGGAGATTTCGCACCAAAGTCGCATGGGCTGGTGCGAAATTCGCACTTGCAAGGGCTGGTGCAAAATTCGCACTTGCTTGGGCTGGTGCGAAATTCGCACTTTGAAGTTCCAATTTCGCAAGGTGCGAAATTGTCTCTCAGCTTGATGCAGTTGTCTTCCGAAGGCCATATCTTCCTCATTTCAGCTCCAAATCGTACACGGTTTGAAGCATTGGATTCTTGACTTCCTGAGCTTTGAAATGATATATAGTATGTATAAAATGGACTTTGGGAAGTGCTCCAAAAGTGTGAAGGAAGACTACAGCTACTGTCCTCTATTTTCTTCACTTTGTTTTCCTCTATTTTTCCTCTTTGCTTCTCTCCTTTACTTGGCTTGTCTTAATGATCCAAAAAGCTGTCAAAACACTAAAACTAGCCACAAATATGATTAGAAGTCATTGCTAGGTCCTTAACATGCCAATTGGAATAAAAATGGAGAACTACTACACAAAAGTGCTTAAAACATAATGAATTAAAGGCGCAAAATAGCACTTTTTGGGTAGTAATCAGGATATCTATTTGAGGGGTTGAAAATATCTCTCATTATATATCTTAAGATATCTCTTTGTAATATCTATCTCAAAATCTCGGAAAACATTCTTGGGGATCACTTGTACATTTTTTAGTAAGAAATATACAGAGCCTTGATCTACCTTACCTACTCACTTTGATTGTATTTTTCTTGCTAGCCAAACAACTTCTGAGGATGTTTTCTCAGAGGATGGGTGGCTAGACCTTTTGTTTCTTGGACGGAAGGAAGCTAGGTGAGGGACCCGGCTACAAAAGTGGAATTTTTCCTTATTTCAGTTTTTAATGAAGAGGAAGTTGTGACTCATTAATGGTTTTTATCTTTTTAGTTAACTTGAAATCCCTTATAATCACTTGGGCCAACACTTGGCAAGTTTTTCGGACTCAATCCATAGAGATCCATTAGTTATCTCTTGTGAGCCTCTAGGAGGTGGTTTAAAGGTAGGATTACTTAGAATAGCCAACACTTGGTAAGCTTTTAGACTCCTTGGTGACATCCATTAGTTATCTCCTCCGAGCTTTTGAAGGGTAATCCAAGGTTAAGGATCACCTTGAATGACAAATATTAGGTGAGAGGTACGAGTAATTACAAGATGCATCAGTGAAAGGGATTTAGCGTTGAAACCATTAATGGAAAGCAACTGTGACACACCGGTTGGGAGGATGGCTATAGGTTAAATTCCCAATGCGAGGAAAAGATCTAGAATCTTCCCTTTTGTATAAAGAGCCTGAACCTAGTGACTTGAAAATCCAAGAAACCTTTTCTTTGTAATTAAAATCAGTTATTATTTTTTGTTAGCTTAAAACCAACCTTTTTCAACCAAAGATTATGTTTTCTTTTAAAGCTAACTTATAAAAGAAAAAGCACCAATCCAATTCTTTAAACTAATATCATGTGTGAAATGAAAACCCATCCCTGTGGACGATCCTAGAACCACTATGCTATGCTAGCTATGCTACCCTAGTATATGGTGAATTAGGTTTATAAATTTTGTTGATAACTCCCGTCTGAGGACTGAATCATAAGACACCAATTGGGGATGAATCATTCACAATATTATTTTGTCTCTCACACTACTTTACTTTTGGTATAGTTTTTTGTATGTGTGCAGGTTACAAGGTTAGAAGATAAATACTACAAAGTGTTGCAAAGTATTCCCTTAGTTTATTTTTAAGTGTTAATTTGTGTTATGTAAACTTCATTATGAGAGTTCGGGTAGGTTTATGTAATGTTGTTTTATCACACAATTTCCAAATAAAAAGATTGTTATGACATTGAGTCTCGTTTATATGTTGGCAATTTTGTTCCAATTTATGTTTGGCCATAAAAGTCTTTTTTGATAGTGATTTCTTATTCATTAAAGATCAAGGGTTGTTCATCCAACTGGGAAGTCACAAGTACATCTAAAAAGGTTTGGCTCATGGCATATAAAGACTTATTTGAGGTATCAAAGATTTAGTATCATTTTTTAGCTTAAAATGTTTCAGAAAGTAGAGATCAATCGAGTGATTTAAGTCCACTTAGGCGGTCTAAGTCCACTCAAGCGATCTAAGTCTCCTCAAGCGGTTATGACAGTCTTGCCAAGTTCAAAAACGTAGTTTGAATGAATTTCAATCAAATTCTAATTTGGAAACTTAAGATACCAAAATCCTTATGTTTTTTCCTATAAATACATCCCTTGTAACCCTTTGTGGGTTAGAGATCGAAGATTAGAAAGATCGTAGAGATCTTAGAGTTTGTTGGAGACTTCTTATTCTCTAGAGGTACTCTTTGAGGAGGAAAGCCTTATTGCCACACCATTTTTGTTCTCTCATTCAAGGATTTGGATCTTTGAATTATTGGTTGAACACTGTAATCTCTTTGGAATGACAGAAGGATCTACTAAAGAGCAACAGGTAGTTGTTGCATCGTGGATATGGATCAAGTTGTAAATACTAAAGAATAAGTCTTTAGGGTAAAGTAGCCATGTAAATCTAGTTAGGGTTTCCTAATGACTTTAGTTAGTCATCTTCCACCTCCAGAGAAAGAGATGGAGAAATCCAAAGTTTTCACCCTTCCAAAGCCTACACTTACAAGTTTCAAGATCATTTTTTGAGTCATCGAGCAGAAGATCTTGAGTGTACATGACCTTCATACTATTCAACATGTTCTGCACTAAAAAGAATTAATCTAGGAACATCCAGATCTAGGTATGGGGTTCATATCTCTAGATCTATAGTTAATAATAGTTTTTATTGCCATTTTATTTCGCTATAATAGATTCAAAGATGCCTATAGATAAATGCATACGAGATCCAAGGACATGAAACAAAGTAATCTGAAGTTCCCAACAACTAGTATAAGAATCCTAGGGTAGGTTCTAGTATGCTAGATCTCTTGTAGGTTGTGCTAACTCTATTTTGCAATGTATTATTTTTATCCCATGGCCCCTATAGATAAAATTAAATTTCTGAATAAATTTAATTGATTGTTATTGATTCAATTGAATAAATAAATATGAATGGATATGATCTATGCCTTTTGATTCTTTATAGTGGATAGTAGACCCCATAAGTGGTATAAGATTTTTATTCAGTTGTAAAAAAAAATTATTTTCGATAGATATATTGTAAGCTCCATTATATAAGCATAGGTTTATTATTATTATTATTATTATTATTATTATTATTATTGTAAATATTTTTTTTTTATACATCTATGATGACTTAAGAGAAAAGAAAGAATCTTGAAGTTTCATTTTGAGATTCTTTGGTGGTTAAAGAAAAAAAAAAAAAGAATTCTTGGAAGTTCAAATTCCAAGATCCAAGACAACACAAACATATCAATTTTGAGTCAAAATCGGGGCCATTTTTAGTTTCTTGATTCAATACATATATTGTTTTGAAGCTTAGGAATTCAAGAATCCAACGCTTCAAATGGATTGCAATTCGGAATTCAAACGAGGGAGATATAGACGATTGTAGCAAGTTACGCAAAATGCATGGCAACACAGTGATGTGAACTTTAACTCAAAATTGGGACTATTTCCAATGAGTTTCTTGGGGCAAGCCACATATGATTTTGAATCTTAGGAAGACAAGAATCTAATACTTTAGACGGATAGTATTTTTGAATCTTAGCTGAAATCATTTTTTTAAAGGACTTTGCTCTTGTTTTCCCAAATCTCTATAAAATAATATTTTTCCTATTTTGCACAAGATTCTAATTTAAAGAAAATAACTTATTTCTAGAATTTCATAATAGATAATTTATAATTAAGAAAGTTACCAAAATAAGTGTTAAAACCTAAAGAAAAGTATTTTTCTATCCTTATTAAATTTTTATGAGAAGATTTTTCTAAGATTATTTATTTAAATTGGTTGTTGATAATAAGAATATTATTCCTTTTGGAACTATCCACTTGGTTTTAGGATGGATGGTTCTCCAAGCTCTCCTCCCCTAAGAGGAGGAAATCGTTCTATTTGGATATGAATAGTTTAATGGTAAGGAATAAGAAAACAATTCTTTTAGCACAGGAGTCTCGATTTAAAAGATAAATAACATATTTGGAAAATCTCATTATAGAGAATTCAAGATAAAAAAGGTTGCCAAAATATTTTTGGAAACTTTTAGTAATTTAATGTAGATTTAAAATATTTTTTAAATACTTTCCAAAATGGTTTGTTTAATTTCTTTATGGAAATAAATATTTTTGGAAGTTTTCCATAGAGAACATTTCATCCATTAAGCAATTACTAAAAAGTTACATTTTTTGTAGTATTTAATGGAATAAATTATTATGAAGATTTCATGAAAATATTTATTAGATTGGAAAGGTGCAAGGATAAAGAAATTAAATTTGTAAGGAATTTTGATATGAGAAGCTAAAGTTTGTTTCTTGGGTAAGGTACTCTCAAGATTATCAAAATCTCATAAATTGGTAATTTCCCTATTACACTAGGGTTTCCAATTTGGAAAATAAATATTTTGAAAATTTTTATTAGAGATTATTTATCATTAAAAGAACATTACAAAAGTCTTAGTAATTTGATGGAAATAAATTTATTTGAAACATTTTCTAGATAAAATATTTATTAATTGAATTGTGTATAGAAATAGAATTTTATGAAAATAGATTTTAAAATTTTGAGAGAGGATATTTATTAAAATTCTTTTTGAAAATTACTCTCTTGGAAATTTTAAAATTTTTCTCCTAGAAATTTTAAAATTTTTCATATTTATATTCTCCTATTACATTAGGTTTCCAATTAAGAAATAAATATTTTTTGAAATTCCAAAAGTAGATAATTTATTCATCAGGGAGATTACTAATGGTTTTAAAATGTTCTTATTTATCTCAAAAGATTAAGTAGGAGAGGGCCTTAGGCAAGCCCACAACCTCCATTGTTGAGCCCATCTTGATTTGGGTTTATCACCACCCCCACGATGGGTTAACCCTAAGTTAGAAGACATGGACTTTCCAGATAGACAAAACTAGATATGTCTATGGTGGGAGCGACCACCCCCACGATGGGGTTTTTTACTTAGTGACATTGATAATTCAAGGATAATGGTTATACGCCTAATATGGGATATGAAGTGGTAAAATCACCCCATGGGGTCCCACTTGCATAGATCATGGGCCAAATAAAAGGTATGTTGATCTTGCCTTTAAATACCTTTATGGTTAAGGCAGGGAGATCAATCTGAGAAGGTCTCTAACTAGTAAGAAGGTCATGACCTACCCCACATAGGCTTGATTCTCATGATACTAGGATGCCTTGCAAAAGAACATGTAGTTTCAAAGCACTACATTTTTGCTAAATTAATTACCAATTGCCCTAAATGTTTAATTATGTCATATGCTTGGTTATATTCTTTGTTATAGATTTCATGTTGGTTTTATTATCACTCTCTTTCTCACAATAGACCAAGCCCAACTTTTCAATTGGACTAATTTTATTTTGGATATAGTAACAAATTGCATAAAAGCAAGTTTAGGTAGAGCTAGTTTAGGGAACACCCAAATGGGGGGGATGAATGGATGATTTAAAAATTTTAAAAATATTTATAAATTATAACAATCTTTTATTACTCCAATAGATATCAAGGATGTTCCAAATAAATAAATGATTATACCTAGAATCTTTAGGTATATAAAAATATGATTTTTAAACTTTCAGTATACCTTGCAGTTGGTTAGGAATAAAGATAAATAATTCTTAACATCTGAAATATATGTTGAGATATTTTAGGGATAACAATAACCACCAAAATAACCAACCTAACAAACTCAACAATAATCCCCAATAAATCAATAATTTGGTTATAGGTAACCACAACCACCAAGATAACCAATTCAACAATCTTAATAATCATTTAACTAATCAATTCAAGATAATCAATGTTATCAACCAAAATATAAGTAGGAATAAATATATATGCACTTTTTTAAGAAACCCTTACAATATATTAAGATTAATCAATTTGACCTATTCTAGGCAATTCAAACAAAATATTAAATATAAAATATGTAGACAATGAGATACAAGATTTTTATGTGGAAAACGCTCACAAACTTATGGAGATAAAAAAATAAAAAATAAAAAATAAAATAAAATAAAAACCACAAGGTCTAAGATCTACCAATCTAAATCCACTATTCAAAATCAAGTTACATAGATTTATCTAGTCGTTTTACCCTAAGGACTTACTCTCTAATACCTACAACTTGATCTATGTCTACAACGCAATAACTTCTTATTGCTCCCTAGTAGATCCTTTGGTCCATCCAAAGGGATTAAGGTCTTCAACCAACAATTCGAAGAATCGAATCCTTAAATGAAAGATTGTGAATGGTGTGACAATAAAACTTTCTCTCAAAGGGTTTTTCTTTAAAGAATGAGAGGTATCTCAAATGATATATTTTCAGTCTCCCTAAAAACTCTATAATCTTTAAGATCTCTAACCCTCAAAGGGTTACAAGTGAGGTATCTATAAGCACAATCCATAAGGATTTCAGCTATCTTAAGTTTCCAAATTAGAGTTTGAGTGAAATTCATTCAAAATATGTTTCTAAACTCGGTAGGACTATCATGACCTCTTGAGTGGACTTAGATCGTTTAAGTGCTCCGCTAGAGAGGGTAGACCACTTGAGCGGGATTAACAGCTCAAGTGACCCCTACTTCTTTTGAAAAATAATTTTAAAATATTTTAAGTCCAAAAATGATACCAAACATTTTATACTTCAAATAAGCCTTATATGCCATAAGAAAAACCTTTTTAAATTCACCTGTGACTTCCCGGTTGGGCGAACAGCAACCCTTCATCTTCAATGGAAAGCAAGTCACTATCTAAAAAGACTTCTATAGCCAAACATAAATTAGAATAAATTTACTAACATATAAATAAAACTTAATGTCCTAACACTAGCTATTCCTTATGAACCAACCTAGCAAAAGGAAAGAGTGGTGTATCAAGGTGGTATTAGATAGATCAAAAGAACAGGTGTCTAATACTTGGAACTTTGGATAATATGTTGCAATAGCAACACATGTCTGTTACTAGAGACTTTGATATTCTCTTTCTAGTTTACAATGGTTATTTAGTGATAAGGGTAGGTCAGCTTTGACAAGCTACTCTTGGGACTATTATGAACACCAATATTCATACAATCTTATAGACCTTGTTGTTTTCCTTCAAGATGGCTAAGGGAATTCTCAAAGATTATAGGGTGTTCATATGGAAGTCAAAGGTTCTTCACGTTCTTCTGTTAAGAAGAAAAAGAATAAAACCAAATAAGGAAAGTTCAAGAGAAGGAATAAGTGAGCAAACTCAAGGGCAAGTGATTCTGTTATGACCTTTTAGGACACTAGAAAAGGAATCCCTAGTTTACCTAAAGGAAAAATGAAAGCATAAATCATTTTCTCACTGTTGAATATTTAGTGATGGATTTCACCCCTTTATGATGAATAAATTCTAGGCCCACTGTCTATAAGTCCTTATAGGATATTCAACAAGTGAGAAGGTTAAATGATAGGATTATACTTATCTTACCTTCAAATGCAAGGTTAGTTGCGTAGGTTAGTAGGAGATATTATCTTCTTCTTTTATATGTATGCCATTATCACTTTTCTAAGTAATGACAATAGTTAAATCTCAAGAATTAACCTAGCACTAATTAAACATTTGGTATCTAAACCTAGGTCATATTAATCTAAATAAGGTCCAAAAATTAGTAAAGTTTGGGCAATTTGATTCCAAAAGATCTTCCAATCTATGAATCCTATATAAATGGTAAAATGACCAAGAGGACTAGAGTTAAGGGATGTTTAGAGTTAGTGCATACTGACATGTACTTAATGTCCATACATGGGGAGGACATGGGTATTTCATCACTTTTAGTGATGATTACTCTAAGTTTGGATATGTACATAGGAAATCCAATGCCTTGGATACATTCATTGAATTTAAGGCAAGATCAGATAACCTATTAGGTATACATACCAAGTCACTTTGATTAAATCAAGGTGACATGTCTAGTAAGTTTGATTCTTTTTATTATATCATAGGATTATTTCCCAATTATGTGCACTAGGGTCTCTATTGCGAAATGGAGAAGTGGAAAAAAGACACCAAACTTAGCGGGACATAGTGAGATCATGGATAGGTTTTTCACCTTTTCCCAAATTCTTTTGGAGATATGTCTTATAAACTATGTAATACCTCTTCTTTTTAAGAGATATATCAATTTATAGAATATCTAAGAGTATTTTTGGGTTATCACCTTTATAGTAAGGATCATCAGAAGATATTTGTTAACTCAAATGTCATATTTTTTTTATGAAGACTATATGATAAGGAATAAGGAAAATAGTGATACAAATTGGAGGATATATTAGAAGATAGTCTTGTTGGGAACCTTGGATTACTTTGTTCCCATGCCCTAGATCAAGTAGGGTGCATGCAAATCTATCCTAGGTCCCTAAATCTATCACAGTAGATAAAGGTATTCAAAAATAAAATGTATACCATAGAAAACATAGATCTAGAGAATAAAGTCACATACCTTTGATTTGAATGTTCCTAGATCAATTCTAATTGATGTAGATAACTCCAAAGTCATAATGGATCTCATAAACACCATAATCTTCCGCCCAATGACTCTTCCTTGTGTCTAAGCACTAAGATGGTGGAGATCTCAAGGATGGAGGCTAGGGTTCTCTCTCTAAACTAAAGGGAAGAATGACAAGACTTGGAAACCCTAACCCCTAAAGGGGTATTTGTAGGCTTCTTATTAGGCTTAAGTGACTCAAACCCACTATAGGCTTGGATCACTTAATCTAGCCCAAAAAGGTTGTTAATTGATTTATTAACCATATAAGGTTCTAATTAATCAATTAACGTAATCCAGATATATCACTTGCTTATCCTTGGACAACCTTGCATAATTACCAAAATGCCCTTATGCACAAAAGTGAACTAATAATCCATCCTATCCTCATAAACCTTACCATCAAATAATATGAGTTTAGAGCGGGGACCACTAAGACCCATAGAAGTGTTGACTCTTCATAATCAAATTATGAAATTGACTCAACATCCCACTATAAGGAGTCAACTGCACTTCAGTACCTTATGTATATTACAACGAGACACCAAATGCTCAAGTTCGTGACCTACTGTCTACTTCATGTAGACTCCCCATGAACTGGTGTCCGTAATCAAATAAGGTAGTGTTATCACCTATCAAGATTACCTCTCAAATCCTTGAGTTACAGATCTCACTTATTATGTGATCAAATGATATAATCTAGCTCTAAGAAGCATATGTCAAATTCCACTAAAGGAATTATTTTGGCCACAGATTTCATGATCACATGTCTTTTGGATCACCGAATGAGACACATTGTCTCAATCCCATGAGATATCATGGTGCTTCTATCGATAATACCTATTGCCACTAGCCTCCATCAATAGTGACCCAATCCATATGAGATATATGACCATTTTAGGGTCTCACTTGTAAGTCAAAACCTCTGTTGATTTTTTAACAGACTCAATATCCTCTCAAGGTTGAGAATCAATGCAATATAGTAACTTGGTGAATCATGATAATTGATAGCTTTACGTCATGATTCACCGTAGGTCCTGTTCAGTGTGCATCACATACACTAGTGCACTCACCATGGGAAACCCATCCCAATGGCCTAGACAAGCCATCCCTCCAATTAGGAGGTAGTGCACTACATTCTCTATTGGATTGCCCAAATCTATGAACCGACTATGGACAACTTATCTATTTACAAGGAGCCCATGACTTGTATCTTCTATGCAACTCCTAATGCACCCAAGTCATGTACAATGTAAGAAACATGGGTTGAATGCTCAAATCAATGTCAATATACTAAAGGGATAGCAAAGGGATAGTTAATTCTAACTTTGTTACATCATGTCTTGCTTTTTGAGGCTCAATCCTAATAAACTCCCACTAGCCTCAAAAGTAAACTAGGCATTACAGAAAGATTTTGTTCCATAGTCAGATCACCTCCCAGTACCATCTCACAATAAGGTAACACTTTCTCTTTATGTGTTTCCTTTCCAGTGGTACTTCAGTTTTTTATACCATTCCACCATCTCACTATTATCACATAATAGGATCTTAGAGGACATAGTCAAGGAACTACCCATAAGCCAAAAGGTTTCCTTTGTTGCTATGGAAACAACAAAAAACCACTTAGAGTGTACACATACCTAGATGTAGACCTACAAGAGTTCTTATCAAACTGAAGTCCAATTTTTTTTATACAAAAAGAGCACCAACTCATCACAAAGACTCACAAACATATAATCCCTTGTTCTCTAAAGATACTAGAATATATGTTTAACGTCCACTTAAAGCTCTAATCTAGAAATGGACTAATATCCACTCATTATTTCTATAACAAAGCAAATATCTAGTCTAGTGCATAGCATCGCATACTTAAGGCTATCCATTGCAAAGGCATTGGATACTACCTTAACATGATATCTCTTCTTAGATGTCCAAGGACATCATTCTTAAGAAAGACAACTCCAAATCCAAATAGTAACAAATCCTTCTTGGTCATTTGCATCATGTGTTTGACCAAATGCTTATCTATGTAGGTGACAGGGCACAATTTTCCTATTCTTGCAATGTTAAAGGACCTTAACCTTAATAATATGTTATGTCTTTCTCTAAATTTTCATTTAAAATTGAGTAGACTGCCAAATCTCGACTGATGGCAATATCCGTACATCATATCTAATGAGTAGATTGTCATCTACCAGCAATATCTTAGAGCATCACCATGCTTCTCTTTGCCTTCTTGTACACATACACATAAGGCCCTTTGCTATGAAAATGTTTGGCTGTTAAATCTCATAATGAGACACACTATAATAGATAGGAGTAATATGATGGATTTTAGTATAACCTTTGGCTATGATCTAACCAAGTATGATATCGTCTTTCCACCTATCCATTTTGTAATGGAAACCCTAATGCACATGACTAGGAAATAATCTCATGCTTTAATGGAAAGAATCAAACTTACTAGACATATCAACTGATCTAATCTAAGTAACTTGGTATGTATACCCAATAAGTTATCTAATCCCACCTTAAATTCAATAAATGTATTCAAGGCATTGGATCTGTTACACACATATTCAAACCTAGAGTAATCATCTTTAAAAGTGATGGAATACCCATACCCTCCCCATGCATGGACACTAAAAGTTTCATACCTGTTAGTATGCACTAACTCCAAATATTCCTTGGGTCTAGTCTTCTTGGTCATTTTACCATCTATACAAGATTCGTAGACTGAAAGATCTTTTGGAATCAAATAGTCCAAACGTTACCAGTTTTTGGATCCTATTTAGATTAATATGACCTAGGTCTAGAAACCAAATGTTTAATTAGTGTTAGGTTTAATCCTGAGATCTAACTGTTCTCATCACTTGGCAAAGTAATAATGGAATACATATAAAGGAAGAGGATATTACCTCCCACTAACATGCATAACTAACCTTGCATTTGAAGCTAAGGTAAGTATAATCCCATCATTTAACCTTCTCACTTATTGAACATCCTATAAGGACTTATAGACAGTGGACCTAAAATCTATCCACCATAAATGGTGAAATCCACCATTAAATATTTAACAACGGGAAAATGATGTATACTTTCCTTTTTCCTTTAAGTAAATTGGGCATTCCTTTTCTAGTGTCCTAAAAGATCACAAAGGAAACACTTTCCCTTGAGCTTGCTCTCTTATTCCTTCTCATGAACTTTCCTTATTTGGTATTGTTATTCTTCTTCTTGAGAGAACCTGAAGAACCTTTGACTTTCATATAAACACCCTAGAATCTTTGAGAATCCCCTTAGCCATCTCGAAGGAAAATGTCAAGGTTTTTAAGATCATATGTATACCTAGTGTTCATAATAGTCCTAAGAGTAGTTTGTCAAGGCTAACCTACCCTTATCACCAAATAACCATTGCAAACTAGAAAGAGAATATCAAAGGCTCTAATAATGGACATATGTTTCTATTGCAACACATTATCCAAAGATCCAAGTATTAGACACTTGGTCTTTTCATTCATCTAATACCACCTTGATATACCACTCTTTTCTTTTGCTAGGTTAGTTCATAAGGAATAGCTAGCCCTACCTAAACAAGCTTCTATGCAATTAGTTACTATATCCAAAATAAAATTAGTCCAATTGATTAGTTGGGTTTGCCCTATTGTGAGAAGAAGAGTGATAATAGAACCAACATGATATCTATAACAATGAATATAACCAAGCATATGACATAATTGAGCATTCATGGCAATTGGTAATTAATATAGCAAAACTGTAGCGCTCTCAAATTACATTTCCTTTTACAAGGTATCCTAGTATCATAAGAATCAAGCCTACGTGGGGTAGATCATGACCTTATTACTAGTTAGTGACCATCTCAGATTGATCTCCTTGCCTTAATCATAAAGGTATCTAAAGGCAAAATCAAAATACCTTCCATTTGGCCCATAGACTATGCAAGTGGGACCACGCGAGACAATTCTACCACCTCATAGCCAATGTCAAGTGTATAACCAATTGTCCTTGAAATATCAATGTCACCAAGTAAAGAACCCCATCGTGGGGATGGTTGCTCCCACTACAAACATATCTAGTATCGTCCATGTGGAAAGTCTATATCTCCTAATTCTTAAGGCTAACCCACCGTGGCGGTGGTGATGAACCCAAATCAAGATGGGCTCAACAATGGAGGTCATGGGCTTACCTAAGGCTATCTCCCACTTAATCTTTTGAGATAAATAAGAGCATTTTAAAACCATTAGTAATTTCTCTTATGAATAAATTATCTACTTTGAAATTTTCCAAAAGATTTATTTCCTAATTGGAAACCTAATGTAATATGAGAATACCAACATGAAAATTTTAAAATTTCCATGAGAATAATTTTCAAAAAGAATTTTGATGAAATATCCACTCTCAAAATTTTAAAATCTATTTTCATAAAATTCTCCTTCTATACACAATTCCAATTAATAAATATTTTGTCTAGGAAATGTTTCAAAGAAATTTATTTCCATCAAATTACTAAGTATTTTTGTAATAATGTTTTAATGATAAACTATCTCTAATGAAAATTTCCAAAATATTTATTTTCCAAATTGGAAACTCTTGTGTAATAAGAAAATTACCAATTTATGAGATTTTGAATAATCTTGAGAGCACATTATCCAAGAAAGGAACTTTTGCTTCTCATATTCAAAAATCCTCATAAGATTTACTTTCCTTATTCCCTATACTTTTCCAACTTAATAAATATATATTCATGGAAATTTCATAATAGTTTATTCCATTGAATACTACCAAAAATAGGACCATTTAGTAATTCCTTAATGAATAAAATATTCTCTATGAACAACTCCCAAAAATGTTTATTTCTAAAAAGAAATTAAATAATCCATTTTGGAAAGTATTTTCAAAATATTTTATATCTTTATTAAATTACTAAAACTTTTCAAAGTTATTTTGGTAACCCCTCTTATTATAAATTCTCTATCATGAGATTTTCTAAATCTATAAATTACTTTTAAACTGGGACTCCTATACTAAAAGAATTTCCCTTTTATTCCTTATGATTGAACTATCCAAACAGAATGGTTTCCTCTTTTTCTTTAAGGAAGAGAGCTTGGAGAACCAACTACAGGTATAGTTTTCCTTCTATCACCAACAAAAAAACATGAAAACCTCTTAAAGTTTAGTAAACAGATAGTTCTAAAGAAATAACAATCATTTTAGTAACAACCAGTTTAAATAGATAATCTTGGAAAATATCTTCCCATGAAAATTTACTAAGAATACCAAAAAAACTTTTCTTTAGGTTCTAATACTTATTTTGGTAACCATTCTTAATTATAAATTATCCATCACGAATTTCCAAAATTAACTTATTTTCTTTAAATTGAAATCTTGTGCAAAATAGGAAAAATAATATTTTATAAAGATTTGGAAAGAGAAGAGTTTTTCCTTAAAAGAAAGATTTTATTCTTAAACATCTCAAAGATTTAAATAGATAGGTATAAAGAAATAGCAATCTCATAAATTTATTAAACAGAATAGTTTCCTCCTTCTCTTGGGAAGGAGAACCTGGAAGACCAACTATAGGTATAGTTTTCCTTCTCTCATCGAGAAAGAACAGGAAAACCTCCCAAAGTTTATTAGACAGATAGTTATAAAGAAATAGCAATCTTCTTAGCAACAACCAATTTAAAAAGATAATATTGGAAAATATCTTCTCATGAAAATTTACTAAGAATACCAAAAAAATTTCTTTTCATTTTAATACTTATTTTAGTAACCATTCTTAATTATATATTATCTATCATGAATTTTCAAAATTAACTTATTCTCTTTAAATCAAAATCTTGTGCAAAATAAGAAAAATACTATTTTATAAAGATTTGAAAAAATAAGATTATTTTTTCCTTAAAAAAAAACATTTCATTCTTAGAGATCTCAAATATTTGAGAAGATTTTAAATAAAATTAAAATCTCTAAGAATTAATTTTAAAAAAAAGGTAAGAAAGCTCTTAATTCTTTTTCCAACTTATCTTTTCTTTAAAATAAAATTTTCTAATCATGCACATTCCAATTTGAATAAGGTTAGTGAAAAATGAAAACCCAAAAGGCCCAATTTCCAACAAAATGAGCCCAAAAGGAGAAGCCCAAAATTCAAACCGGATAACAAAAAAGAATTGGACTCGTATGCAATCCCGTAATAGCATGCTCCTTGCACAACAATGTTTCGATTGGTCATATCTCCCTCGTTTCAACTCCGAATTGTGATCCGTTTGAAGCGTTAGATTCTTGACTTCCTAAGATTCAAAACCATATATTATTTTTCCTGAGAAAATAACTAGAAATAGCCCCAATTTTTTCTCCAAATTGACGTCACTGTGCTGCCATGCACTTTGCACAACCTTTCTTCATTTAGTCATATCTCTCTCATTTCAACTTCAAATTACAATCTACTTAAACCATTAGATTCGTGACTTCCTAAGATTCAAATACATATGTGCCTAGACTTAAGAAACTACTTGGAGATAGTCCCAATTTTGAGTTCAAGTCAATGTCACTATGCTGCCAAGTATGTCAAACCAAGAACTTCCAAGAATGCTTCTTTTTTCTTTAAACACCATAGAATCTCACAAGGAACTTTAACGATTCCTTTTTTTCTCTTGGGTCACCATAGATAGATACAAAAAACTAAAATTTTTACAACAATAAGAGTTTCTATGCTCTTTTAATGGATCTTACATCCCATCTATTAAAAAGTAAATATTTTTACAACCAAATAAAAATCCTATACCCCTTATGGGGTGTAAACCCAATCTAGAGGACAATAATCAAAGATCATTAATAGATCCAAACATAATAATAACCCAAAATTAATTATAATAATTAGAAAGAAAATTATATCCACTATAATGACATTTATTCATCACTCTGGGCCATGAGATGAATAAAACAACCCTGCAAAACAGAGTTAGCACACCTTAGAACAGATCTAACATGCTAGAACCTGCCCTAGGGCTCTGATACCAATTATTGGGAATCCTGGATTACTCTGTTCCCATGCCTTAGATCATGTAGGGTGCATGCAAACCTATCTTGGGCTCTCTAAATCTATCATAGAGGATAAACAGGTATTAAAAAACAATATGGATACCATAGAAAACATAGATCTAGATAATAAAGTCGCATATCTTTGATCTGGATGTTCCCGGATCAATTCCAATCCATGTAGATAACTCCAAAGTCATAGTGAATCTTGTAAACACCATGATCTTCCGTCCGATAACTCTTCCTTATGTCTAGGTATTGAGATGGTGGAGATCTCAAGGGTGGAAGTTGGGGTTCTTTCTCTAAACTGAAGAGGAGAATGACAAAACTTGAAAACCCTACCCCCTAAAGGGGTATTTATAGGCTTCCTATTGGGCTTAAGTGACTTAAACCCACCATGGGCTTGGACTACTTAATCTAGTCCAAAAAGGTTGTTAATTGATTAATTAACCATACAAAGTCTTAATTAATCAATTAACCCAATCCAAACATAACACTCACTTATCCTTGTGCAACCTTGCGTGATTACCAAAATGCTCTTATGCACAAAAGTCAACTAATAACCCATCCAACCCTCATAAACCATGTCATCAAAGAATATGAGCTTAGAGCAGGGACCACTAAGACCCATAGGAGTATTGGTTCCTTCATAATCAAATTCTAAAATTGACTCAACATCTCACTACAAAGATTCAACTGCACTCTAGTACCCTATGTATATTACAACGAGACACCAAGTGCTCAGGTCTGTGACCTACTATCTACTGCATGCAGACTCCCCATGAACTGGTGTTCGTAATCTAACTAGGTAGTGTTATCACCTATCAAGATTACCTCTCAAATCCTTGAGTTATAGATCTCACTTATTATGTGATCAAATGACATACTCTAACTCTAATGAGCATATGTCAAATCCCACTAAAGGAATTACTGTGGCCACAGATTTCATGATCACATGTCCTTTGGATCACCCAAGGGGACACACTGTCTCAATCCCATGAGATATCATGGTGTCTCTATTAAGAATACCTGTTGCCACTAGTGTCCATCAATAGTGACTTAATCCATAGGAATATATGACGACTTTAGAGTCTCACCCACAGGTCAAAGCCTTCTGTTGATTTTGGCACAAACCCAATATCCTCTCAAAGTTGAGAGTCTATGCAGTATAGTAGCTTGGTGAATCATGAAAATTGATAGCCTTGCGTCATGATTCATTGTAGGTCATATCCAGTGTGTATCATATACACTAGTACACTCACCATGGGAAACCTATCTCGATAGCTAAGACAAGTCATCCCTCCAATTAAGATGTGGTGCACTACAGTCTATATTGGATTGCCTAAATCCATGAACCAACTATGGATAACTTATCTACTTACAAAGACCCTATGACTTGTATCTTTTTTTAAACTTTTAATACACTCAAGTCATATACAATGTAAGAGATATGACCTGAATGCTTAAATCAATGTCAATATACTAAAAGGATAGCAAAAGAATAGTTAAGTGTAACTTTTTTACATTATGTCTTGCCTTTTGGGGCTTAGTCCCAACAAGTCTCACATTGCATAAGATACTATGGACCCAAAGGGTTAAGGAGATACCATTCCTATGATTTCTAGTACACAGTGCCTTATCATAGTGGATGAAACAGTGAGCAATTTTTACGCTCATTTAAGGTAAGGAGCTATGAAGTAGTTACAATCTTTGTATTCTAACATAGTTTAGGTTGCTATAGAAACACCTAAAGCGATAAAACCCATAGGTGTAAGTTGGTCCACAAGAAAAATACAAGAGTAGATGGAAAGTTTGATTTGTATGTGGCTAAGACCATAACTAGATGTTATAGTTTGAAACCTTCTTTCAACCATGAAAAACCTTTTCAACAGTGGTCATACTCAAATCCATCAAATTACTCATATCTATTACAGTGTATCTCATTTATAAGATACAACAACTAAACATTTTCATAGCAAAGAGCCTTATGTATAAAAAGGCACAGAGAAGTGTGGTAATGTTTTAAGATCTTATAGGTGGATGACAATCTACTCATTGGATATGATGTAGGGATATTGTCATCTATCAAGATTTAGCTGTTTACTTAGTTCTAGATAAAAATGTAAGGAAACCGCAATATATTCTTAGGGTTAAGGTCCTTTAAGACTGCAAGAATAGGAAAATTGTGTCATCTCATCTATATTGATGAGCATTTGGTCAAGTACATGATGCAAAACTCCAAGAAGGGTTTGTTACCTTTTAGGTTTGAAGTCATTTTTCTCAGTATCAATGTCCTTGGACATCTGTGAAAGAGATCGCATTAAAACGGTATCCTATGCCTTTACAATGGATAGCCTTAAGTATGCAATACTATGTGTTAGACTAGATATTTACTTTACAATAGGAATAATGAGTAGATATTAGTCTATTTCCTTTTTAGAGCTTTGGGCAGATGTCAAACATATACTCAAGTATCTTTGAAGAACAAGGGATTATATGTTTGTGAGTCTTTATAATGAGTTGGTACTCCTTTCGTACCAGGAAATTCGACTTCTAGTCTAATGAGGACTCTCTTAAGGGTCTATGTCTGGGTATGTGTACAGTCTAAGTGGCATTTGTTGTTTCTATAGCAACAAAGAAAGCCTTTTGGCTTATGGGTAGTTTTCTTAGCTATATCATCTGAGATCCTATTATATGATAACAGTAGGACAATGGCATAGTCTAAAGAAAAGAAATACCACTAGAAAATGAAACACATAAAGAGAAATTGTTATCTTATTATGAGATAGTACAACAAGGTGATATGATTGTGAAGCATAATCTTTCTACAATGCCCAGTCTACTTTTGGGGTTAGTAGAAGTTTGTTGGGATAACCCTTAAAAGTAAGACATGATGTAACAAAGTTAGACTTAACTGTCCCTTTGTTATACTTTTAGTGTATTGACATTGATTTAAGCATTCAACACATTTATCTTACATTGTATACGACTTGGGTGCATTATGAGTTATACAAAAGATACAAGTCATGGGTTCCTTGTAAGTAGATAAGTTGTGCACAATCAGTTCATAGATTTGGGCAATCTAGTAAAGATTGTAGTGCATTACCTCCTAATTAGAATGACGACTTGTCTTGGTTGTCGGGATGGGTTTCCCATGGTGAATATACTAGTGTCTATGATGGATATTAGACAAGACCTATGGTGAATCATAACGTAAGGTTATCAATTGTAATGATTTACTAAGCTACTATATTGCATGGGCTCTCAACCTTGAGAGAATATTGAGTTTGTGTCAAAATCAACAAGAGACTTTAACATATGGGTGAAACCCTAAAGTGATCATATAATCTTATGGATTGGATCCTTGTTGATAAAGGCTGGTGGCAACAAATATTCTCAATAAAGGCACCATGATATCTCAAGAAATTGAAACAATGTGTCTCATTGGGTGATCCAAAGGACACGTGATCTTAAAATTTATGGCCACAGTAATTCCTTTAGTGAAATTGATATATGTTCCTTACAAACTAACCTAGCAGAAAAAAAAAATGGTATATCAAATGTGGCATTAGACGAATCAGAAGACCAAGTGTCATATACTTAGATCTTTGGATAATGTGTTGCAATAGCAACATTTGTCTATTACTAAATACTTTGATATTCTCTTTCTAGTTTGCAAGGGTTATTTGGTGATAAGGGCAGGTTAGATTTGATAAGCTACCCTTGGGACTATCATGAACACGAGTTTTTGATTTGATCTTAAAGATCTTGTCACTTTCCTTCAGGATGGCCAAGGGGATTCTCAAAGATTATATGGTGTTCATATGAAAGTCAAAGGATCTTCAAGTTTTTCTGCCAAGAAGACAACAACAACACCAAATAAGGAAAGTTCCAGAAAATGACTAAGATAGCAAACTCAGGAGCAAGTGATTCCTTTATGACCTTTTCGAAAATTAGAAAAGGAATGCCTAGTTTGCTAAAGGAAAAAGGAAAATAAACTTCATTTTCTCATTGTTGAATATGCAGTGGTGGATTTCACCATTTATAGTGGCTAGATTCCAAGCCCACTATTTGTAAGTCTTTACAAGGTATTCAACAAGTGAGAAGGTTAAATAATGGGATTATACTTGTCTTAATTTCAATTACAAGGATAGTTGTGCAAGTTAGTGGGAGTTAATATCTTCCTCTTTTATATGAATTCCATTATCACTATACCAAGTAATGAGAATAGTCAAATCTCTAGATTAAATCTAACACTAATTAAACATTTGGTATCTAGACCTAAGTAATATTAATCTAAATAGGATCCAAAGACTAGTCAAGTCTAGACTCTTTGATTCTAGAAGATTTTCCAATCTACGAATCTTGTATAGATGGTAAAGTGACCAAAAGGACTTGAACCAAAGATTGTTTAGAGTTAGTGCATACTAACATGTATGGACCTTTTTGTGTTCATGCATGGAAAGTATGGGTAGTCACTTTGATTTGATCAAAGTTGTATGTCTAGTAAGTTTGATTCTTTCCATAAGAGCATGAGATTATATCCTAGTTATGTGCACCAAGGTCTCCATAGCAAGATAGAGAGATGGAAATAAGATATCAAACTTTGATAAACTTAGTGAGATCATAGGTAGGTTTCTCATCTTTTCCTAGATTCTTTTGGGGATATGTCTTATAGACTGTGTAATGCCTCTTTTTTCTTAAGAGGCATATCAGTTTATGGGATATCCAAAAGGATTTCAGGGGTCATTAATTTTATAGATCATCAAAATGTGTTTGTTAACACAAATGCCAGATTTTTTATGAAAAATATATGATTAGGAATGAGACAAAGAGTAATATTGATTGGAATACATTAAAAGATATTCCCACATTACAAAGGATACTACGGATCTAGAAGGTTTAAGACATACCATTTCTATGATATCTAGTACACCAGTACCTCATCATAATGGGAGGTTTATGGCCAATAGATTATGATGAAATAGTGAGTGATTTTTGTGCTAATCCTTGGGAAAAAGCTATCAAAGGATAGTTAGAATCTTTGTATTCTAACATAGTTTGGGTTCCTGTAGAAGCACTTGAAGGGATAAAACCCATAGATGTAAGTTGGTCTACAAAAGGAACAAAGGAGTAGATGGAAAACTTGAGTTTTATGTGGCTAGTTTGTAGCTAAAGGTTATAGTTTGAAACTTTGTTTTAACCATAGAAAATCTTTTCAACAATAGTCATACTCAAATACATCAGAGTACTCCTATCTATTGCATCATATCTCATTATGAGATATAACAACCAAACGTTTTCATAGCAAAGGGCCTTGTGTATATAAGAGGGTACAGGAAAGTGTGGTGATGCTCTAAGATCTTATAAGTGGATGACAATTTGCTCATTAGATATGATGCAGGGATATCGTCATCAATCAAGATCTAATAGTCTTCTCAGTTCTAAATGAAAATCTAGAAGGAGACGCAATATATATTATTAGGCTTAAGGCCCTCCGAGACTATAAGAATAAGAAAATTATGCTATGTTTCCTACACTAAAAACCATTTAGTCAAGTACATGATGTAGAACTCCAAGAAGGGTTTGTTACCCTTTGGGTTTGGAGTTGTCTTTCTCAGGATCAATGTCCTTGGACATCTAAGGAAAGAGATTGCATTAAGGTGATATCTTATGCTTTTATAATAGGTAGCCTTAAATATGTGATGTTATGTGCTAGACCAAATATTTGCTTTTAGGAATAATGAGTGGATATTAGTTCATTTCCTTATTAGAGCTTTGGGCGGATGTTAAACATATACTCAAATATCCTTGGAGAATGAGGGATTATATGTTTGTAAGTCTTTGTGATGAGTTGGTACTCCTTTCATACCAAGAATTAGACTTTCAGTTTGATAAGGACTCTCACAAGTCTATCTCTAGGTATGTGTACACTCTAAATGGTTTTTGTTACTTCTATAGCAACAAAGGAAGCCTTTTGGCTTATGGGTAGTTCCCTTGACTATATTGTCTAAGATCCTATTAAGTGATAACAATGGGACGGTAACAAGTTCTAAAGAACTAAAGTACCACTAGAAAAGAAAATACATAAAGAAGAACTACTACCTAACTTAGTGTAATAGTACAAAATTGTGATATGATTGTGGAGTAGATTCTTTCTGCAATGCCCAGTCTACTTTTGGGACTAGTGGGAGTTTGTTGGGATTAAGCCACTAAAAGCAACACATGATGTAACAAAGTTAAACTTGACTATCCACTTGTTATCCCTTCTATGCATTGAGATTGATTTGAGCATTCAGCTCATATTTTTTATATTGTACATGATTTGGATATATCAGGAGTTGGAAGAGAATACAAGTCATAAGTTCCTTATAAGTAGATAAGTTGTCCACTGTCAGTTCATGGATTTGGGCAATCTAGTAGAGACTCTAGTGCACCACCTCCTAATTAGAGGCGTGACTCATCTTGGCAATCTATATGGGTTTCCCATGGTGAGTACACTAGTGTGTGTGATGCACACTAGACAGGACCTATAGTGAATCATAATATAAGGCTATCAATTTTCATGATTCACTAAGCTACTTTACTGTATGGACTCTCAACATTAAGAAGATATTAAGTTTATGACAAAATCAATAAGAGGTTTTGACCTATGAGTGAGATCCTAAAGTGGTCATATATACCTATGTATTAGGTCACTAATGATGGAGGATGGTGGTAACACATATTCTCGATAGAGAAAACATGATATCTCATGGATTGAGACAGTGTATCCCCTTAGGTGATCCAAAGGACATGTGATCATGAAATTTATGGTCGCAATAATTCATTTAGTGGAATTTAGAATATGCACCTTAAAGTTAGAGTTTATTAGTTGATCATATAATAAGTGGGATCTATAACTAAAGGATTTGAAAGGTAATCTTGATAGGTGATAGCACTAAATTGTTAGATTATGGACATAAGTTCATGGGAATTATACATGCAGTGGATAGTAGGTCACAAACCCGAGTTTTGTCTCATTGTTATTTACATAGGATATTGGAGTATAGTTGATTCTCTTTAGTAGAATGTTAAACCAACTTCAAAATTGAATTCTGAGGAAGTCAGTACTCCTATGGGTCTCAATGGTCCTAGCTCTAAGCTCATATACCATGATGACACAATTTATGAGGGTTAGATTGGTTCTAGGTTCACTCTTGTGCATAAAAGAGTTTTAGTGATTACACAAGGTTACATAAGGGATAGTGAACAAAGCCTCTAGATTAGGCTAATTGATTGATTAGATGGCCCCATGTGATTAATTAATCAATTAAGACTCATTTTAGGCTAGATTAAGTGACCTAAGCTTTGTTGGAATCAAGTCACTTAAGCCTACTATGGGAACCTTATAAATACTCCTTTATGGGGTTAGGGTTTCCTTATGACTTGAGTTAGTCATCTTCTACCTCTAAAGAAAGAGAGAGCCAAGGTTTACACCCTTCACTTTGGAGTGTCAAGATCATGGTTTGAGTCATCGAGTGGATGATCTTGGGTGTTTGAGACCTTTAAACTAGTCAGACATGTTGTTCACCACGAGGAAATGATCTAGGAACATCCAAATCCAAGTATGAGTATTATACCTTTAGATCTATAGTTAATAATGGTTTTTATTACTCATTTTGTTTCGATAGATTTAGAAATGCCTAGGGATAGATACATACATCATATGAGATCCAAGTCATGGGAACAGAGTAATTTGAGGTTCCCAATAATGATTATCTTAGGATCTCATTCATATGTTAAAGCCACTACAAACTAAGGCATAAGTTCCCTATTCTCTCAAGGTTGAGAGACAATACAATATAGCAATTTGGTGAAGTCATGAATACCCGAGAGTCTAACATCATGGCTCACTATAGGTACTGTTTAATGTAAATCATACACACTAGTGCACTTACCATAGGAACCTATCTCGATGGTCAAGACCAGTCATCCCTCCAATTATGAGGTAATGCACTACAACCTCAAATGGATTGTCTAAGTCCACAAACTGGTTGTGAATAAAATATCTATTTGCAAGGAACCTATGACTTGGATCTTCCATGCAACTCATAAAGCACTCAAGTCATATATGATGTAAGAGATGTTAGAACAAAATGCTAATAACCATACACACTAGTGTACTTACCATAGGTACCTATCTCAATGGTAAAGACCAATCATCCCTCCAATTATCAAGTAGTGCACTACATCCTCAAATGGATTGTCTAACTCCATATACTAGTTGTGAACAAACTATCAGTTTGTAAGGAACCTATGACTTGGATCTTCCGTGCAACTCCTAAAGCACCTAAGAAACATATGATGTAAGAGATGTTAGGCCAAAATGCTCATAAAGTATAATGCATGAAATAAGGATAAATAAAAGTAAAATTAGAATCATTAAATAAATAACAAATTTTGAAATTTGTTACATCATGTCATGCTTTTAAGGGTTCTATCTTAACACACAAACCCGAGCACTTGAGTCTCATTGTAATATACATATGGTACTAGAGTGTAGTTGATTCTTTGTAGTGGGATGTTGAGTCAACTTCAAAATTGGATTTTAAGAGTTCAAGTATTGTCCTATTATCCCAATAATCACTGCTCGAACTCATATTCTTTGATGGCATGGATTATAAGGGTTGAATTGGTTCTTAGTTCACTTACATTCATAAGGGTATTTTGGTAATCATGTAAGGTTGCATATTAGTGAACAATCTCTTTAGACTATGTTAATTAATTAATTGGAGCCTAAGTGGGCTAATTAATTAATTAGGACCCTTTTTGAGTGGGCTCAAGTCACTTAAGCCTATGAGAAGCCTATAAATACTCCTTTTAGGGCTTCACTCTTGTCAATCTTGCTTCATGCCCATTAAGGAGAGAGAAAGAGAACCCTAGCCACCACTGTCTTGAAATCTCCATCATCTTAGTGCTAAACTTCAAGGAGGAGTCATCTAGTAAAGATTATTGCGTTTTCGAGATTTTCTATAACTTTATGGCTCTCTGCACCAACAAGAATTTATGTGAGAATATCTAGATCTCGGTAAGCACATATAAATCCTTAGAACTAGATCATAAATAGTTTGTATTGCTATATTTGCTTTTGCATGCTAGAATCTAGTAGCCCTACGAAGATTGTATATACCTAATCAAATCCAAGGCCAAGAAACGAAGTAATTCAAGATTTTCTACACATTAAAGAGGATTCTACCTCATTGCATGCCAAGATCCAAAAAACAGAGGCATTAGGTGAAAGATTTATTATTCTTCAAGATCCACTTCGACTCTTCACCAATTGGAATCAATCTTTGAACATCTAGATCATAGGTATAGCACCTATTGTCAAGATCTATTGTTTTAATATGTATTATACTTCCATCATGCAGATCTAGAGAGCTTTTAGAGTAATTTTGTATGCACCAACATATTCAGGATTAGGGATGGAGTAATTAATCAAAGTATTCCTACAAGTAGAAGATAGGAAAAGTCAATGTACATTAAATAGGCATAGGTTCATTGATATGATCATATATTCTATAACTTTACTTTTTCATAAATTGTTTGTTCATTAACGCAAATGTCTTGTTCCAATTATTACCATTGATTTAAAACTCCTATCCAAAATATTATATCACTAGATTGGCTTAAAAAAACTCTTTCATAGAACTAATTTAACTCAAGTTGATGGCAAATTAAATGGATTCTTAACAAGAACATTTAAGTAGGCTTTGTATCTAAGTAATGAATCCCTTTTCTACTATAATGCTTTATATTCTCAAAATTGAACAAAAAGTTGGATTGTAGGATGGAATGGTTCTTATTTGATGACATTGATAGATATAAAATGTAAGATATTATGAATTCAAAATATGCTTGAAATTTGTCAATAACCTTGCCTAAATCCAAGGGTCTGATTACTTTTTTTTTTTTTTTTTTAAATGCACAAGTAAGGAATAATCGAAGAAAAGATTTTAGGAAAAAACTTGTCAAGTAATCAACAAAAAGAAAGATAATTTTAAGTAAATTAATAAATAAAGCAATAAGGAATGTTGTACCACATGAAAAGAAAAGGAAGTGATTTTGATGTGTCATAAGTAAATAATTTTGACCAAATAAAATGATATTGAATCCATTCAACCTAGACTTAATGGGTTAATAATGTGGGTTAAAAGGGACATTTACGTAAATGTCAGAAACCTAAGCATGTTAAAAATATCGGTAGACCAAATGAAATGACACTATTATGAATATTGACCGATATGTCAAAAAGTTCCATACCGATAGAACACAGTAAATCAAAGCCCCATAGGCTTTTGCAATTATAGACTGCTATGACTTTAAAACCAAAGCTAGTGGGACGTAATTAATGAGTTAAAGTCTTGGGATAACTTTGAAAATATCACATCAAAGGCCAACGAGACTCTTATAAACTTATATTATGTTTGGTTTCGAAAAATATTAAAAAAGAAAAAAAATAAAAAAATAAAATTTATGTTTGATTGTAATATAAAAAATATTAAAAAAAATCAAATATAATTAAAATTTTATGTATTTTTAAATTATTTAATTTTTATATTGATAAGTTAAAATAAATAAAATAAATTTAAAATAATAATAAAAAATAATTTATCATTTTTAATCTATTTTTTTTTTCTTTTTTTTTTTACTTTTTTTTTTATATTTTCTTTTTCTTACATTTTCTTTTAAATTTAATGGGAACAAACCTAGCATTATTTAATAAATAGTATATAACCGCTAAAGAATGTCATGAGTAGATGTTCAAACCATATGTTATATAGAAAAAACCATAGCTTAAAACAATAATAAGAGGTCGATCCAATAAATTCAATAAACCCCAAATAATTTAAATATGCCGTTAAGGGAAAGGGAAAAAGAAAAAACCAATCCAACCCATTGGCCATTAAAAGGGGATAAAGAGTTCTTGAGGGTCAACATCTCACATTTTTGTTCTTTTAAGGATCAATAATAGTTAATATAATCAAACAACATACTTTTACCAAAAGACTTGTAACAAATTTGACTCACAACAGTGTTACTGTCATTCAAAATCAAACCATTAATCAAATAATTTGGAGTTTAGAATTTAAGGCAAAAATCTCATCAGACCCAGATTCCATCCCCCAAAAAAAATCCGCTATGATCTTCTCTGATCCGTCCAGATCCGGAGATCAAATCAGGGCCATTGATGCTTACAATCCTCATCACCCAATCAGATCACTACACGCGGTCTACGTACCATGCAAGGTAAGAGAAAGATCCCTTGTGTGTAAGCCAGACATAGTGGACCCATGTGTCTTCACATTTGTTTAATGAGAATAACTGTTAATGTCCGTACGCTCCTTAACGGCGTGTACTTTTTAACGGTTTCACCCAAGCCAGATAACCCAGAGTGTGGATTTCTCCGTTAACGGCGGGTGATAGACGGCGTCAAGTCCCTCTCAGTATAAATACAGCTAACTGGGCTGTTCTCCCCTTCTCCTCTTGTCTATATTTTTCCGATTTTTGGGCTTTTCCTAACGTAAACCTCGCACCCAAGTATCCAAAACCATTCCATTTTCGTACCTCCGCCGGAATCTCGCCGCCGGCGGACATTTCATCATTCTTTTTTCTATTTTCTCTTCTGTCTTGATTTCTCTAAACTTTCCATATAATCGATTTCACATCTTCTGAGCCGGATTCTCCGCCCTTCTGCTTTGAACCAAATTGATTTCGCAGTCTGGCTCCCCTGAATCATAGGGATTGCGCTCTTTTCTGATTCAGGGGTCCATTTCGGGAGTGAAGGTAAGATGATTCCATCTAGAGGATTGATTTGGTACATGTTCTATTTTTTTATATATTTATTTTTATACAAAAGAAAAAATATTTAGAGTTTGGTATTTGGACAGGGTAGGATGCAGAGCAGCGAGGAAGCTTAGAAAAAGGAGGGGAAAGAGAAGAAGGAGAAGAGGAATTGCAGCAGTAGCAGCAGCTTTGGTGAGTCGTTTTCGCATAATAATAGTTTCCTTTGGGAGGAACACATATCAATGCGAGGATCCTTATTCTGTCTCTATGTCGATTCATAGAACGCTTTCATCACTCGACACGCTTACACATACACCAATTTCATTGTTAAAAGCACATTGGTCCATCAGTCTTCCCTCTCTTCCCTCTCTTCTCTCTTCCCTTTCTCTCTCTCTCTCCCACTCCACACCACACCAAAGAGATTCTCTTCTCTCTTCCAACTGCTTTTTGGATTTTCTTAAAGAATGACTCTTGTTTTTTTTTTTTTTTTTCTTTAAATCAAAAGAAAGATAAAGAAGCAGACCATTATTTAATGAATCCGTCAGAAACTTCGGCTGTTCCACAGTCTCATTCTTTATTCCCCACACACGACACTTCAAACTCCCTCCATTTTTCCCTCTTTTAAATTTGTTTTTTCCCTTGTCCCATTATTGCCTCAACTATTATATCCATTTCCCATATTTTATTTTTATTTTTTTTAATGTAATTTGTTTTTGGAAGATCTAAGCCTGCTAAGAGGGCCCATGAGATATGGGGAATGTTCTAATGTCCTGAACCTTTGACCAAAACTACCCCTGGACAAAACTGCACTTTGAGGGGTAGAATGGTCATTTGATCAGTCACCAATGCTTTAGGCAAAGCTAGCTTTGTCCCAAAGAGGAATGATGGATGAATGAATGAAATTTTGTGATTATCAATGAAAATTAATAAATTATTGAAATAACGATTTTTTGTTTTTTTTTTTTTTTCATATTTGTGTTTGCAGTGACTCCACATAGAAATGCTGACGTGTATATCGTGCTCGAAGCAAACGGAGGAGGATGGGAGAGGAGAGGAGGGCAGTGGAGGTGGGGCGCGTGGGACACCAAGTACAAAAGAAGCCGTCAAAAGCCTGACGGCGCAGGTTCTAATCCTACACCCCCATCAATAGCACACTTTGCTTTTTCAGTTCATCTGCTTTCTCTTCTTTGTCAAAAAAATCATGGCTCGGAGGAGAGGAGGAGGAGGAGCTCTGATATGATATTGACAACCTCATGATTCATCCTATGCTCCCTCAGAATTGGGGGATAGGGCCTGATTCCATGAGGTGCACCCCACGGTTTGTTTGGGTGCATTTTTGTCACGTGTCCAGGGAAAGGGCCACAACTCTAGGATTTGCTTTGACTTGGTTGACCACACCATGATACATGCCAAATCTCGGATTTGATTGGTCACCATTATACAAAGATTTTTTAAAAAAAAAAAAATTTGAAGAGGAGTAAAGGGATGGGATAATAGCTGATGGTCCAGAAATTGTAGATATTGATGGGTACAGTGTATGGGCAGGTGAGGGATGTTATAGAAGAATGGAATTGATTCCTTTTTTCTCCTTTTTCTAGGGATTACAAAGGCTTTCCAAAAAGTGTTTGGATAGATAGACAATTTAGCTTTGATTCTCCATTCGCATCCCACACAATAGGCCTGTTGTACTGGGATTTGCATATATCACTCCCCTAGGGAAAATCCCCTATCTTATCATTTCTTTATTTGCATGGAATGATGCAATAGGATAGGCCTAAAATCTTTCCAAATCAAATACTCTTTCTAAAAGAAGACCCATCATATGTATGTGTTTTTGCATTACTATTATCAATAAGTTTTATTGTGATTTAATTTGAATTTTATTTTATTTTTGGTAATTTATTAGATATAAAAATGATATGCCTCTTATCTTAAGATATTTATTGATCTTTCAATCATAGGGTACAAAAAAGATAATGTGAAATGAAGAAGTGAAGTTAGGGAGTCAAAGGTTGAAGAAGAGGGTGAGAGCATATTCCACACAAAACAATGAAAACCAAGTAGCAAAATAGTGGGGATCCTAAAGAATAGACAAGACGCATATTGAGAAAGGACAGATGTGTTCTATGTGAGACCCACCTTTTGAATTCTTGTCTGTCCTCTCCTCTCCCATCCGTTCTTTTCAAATTTCAAAAATTATATAACATTACTGAACCCCCTGAATTATTTCCCTTTTTTCACTTCACCTGACATCTATTTCTATTTTTATTTAATTTCATTATGCAAATTTTATACATGTTTTTTTAAAAAAAAAATAAAATTTAATTTTTGTTTCTAATTATTTGATATCATTGGATATATTAGGATTTTATTTTTATTATTTTTAAACCTTAATAAATAGTCAATACTATTTGGTAGTTTTAATTTTATTGCCTGTTTTAAAAAAATGGTAATATCTCTAATTATTTCATAATTAAAAAAAAATTAATGTCCAAAACAAGCATTGTCTTCTTATGCCACAATGAACATCTGCATCATCTGCGTTTGGTTTACAATGAAGGTCTTACCATTTTTACCTTCCCTTAGTTCTTGTTTTCTTCGGGTTTATTCGGGCCTAATTGAACATGAAATCATCATTAACATACCATATTTTCATAGCTAAACTTTCAATTAACTCTCTCTCTTGGGAGTTCTTGAATGAAATCCCATAATGTTGTGATGTTCTTAATGCATAAGGACTAACGACTAATGAAATTGTCTTAAAATTTGAATATATGCGTCACAAAATGATTCATTCTCTTATGACTTTCTGCTTGTGTTGTTTGATAATAATGTAGGTTTAGTCCTTGGCTTGGTTTGTATTGATTTTGTAATTCGATTATGTGCAGATCAAGGATATGGCCTTGAAATTCTCGGGTGCTTACAGGCAATGCAAGCCCTGCACTGGGTCCAGCAGCTACAAGAAGGGACACCGGCCTTATCCTGACTTTGATACCATTTCAGAAGGGGTTCCATACCCCTACTTAAGGCCGGGGAGCTCCAGTTCAACGCCTGCATGGGATTTCACAACCAGCAGCCATAACCCTGGTGCAGGGTCTGACTCAAGGTTCACTGGGGTGTTGAGAGGTGATCAGACACCCGGAGGGGTGTCCATCTCGGCTCAGTCTTGTGATGTTGTGCTGGAAGATGAGGATGAGCCCAAGGAGTGGATGGCTCAGGTTGAGCCTGGAGTTCACATCACTTTTGTGTCCCTCCCCAATGGGGGAAATGACTTAAAACGGATCCGTTTCAGGTACATATCTCACTGTTCCATGCTACATATCATCCTTAGCCAAGTCCCAGACTACAATAATGGAACTGGCCTACCCTTAGAACCAATATATGCCCAGTCCTTTTACATCCAATTCATGGGGTCCCATACCTTATTGCATTGCACTTGATCATGGCTGTTTTGTTTGGTGTTTGTTGATGAATTGAGGTCACTTGTGCTGGAACCAGCTTTTGCATTTATTAGGCCTATCTCATCATCCTCTAGCTTGAATGATGGGCCTAGTCGAAGGCTGTCATGAACCCCAAAAGATTTTCATAGAAACTGGGACTTTGGGGCCTCAATTTGCTTGAAATATCTTGAGATTTTTTGTTGTGGAAACTTAATTATCTTTTGGGATTCCAAATTTGAAGCCGGGAGATGTTTAATAAATGGCAAGCTCAGCGATGGTGGGGAGAGAATTATGACCGGATCATGGAGCTCTACAATGTCCAGAGATTCAACCGCCAAGCTCTACACACTCCTCCTAGGTCTGAGGACGAGGTAAACAGGTTTTATTTCTGCATTTTCTTCCTTCACTGTTCATGCTCTTAGTTTACCATTTTCGGGTTTGCTAGAAAGCAACTGTAGCTTCATGTTGTCTTTTTTCTGGTAAGCCCAATACCGACTGGGCCAGGGCTGACAAGTTCAATGACTTGATGTCTTTCTTAGTCCACCTTCACCAATACATACTTTCCAATTTGTTTTCTAACAGAAAATTGAACTTTTACTACTGCAGAGAGATTCATCTTACTCGAGGATGGGATCGGCAAGGGAAAGCCCTATGACTCCATCACTAAACAAGGAATGGATTCCGAGAAACTATTATAAACCATCTGGAAGTAAAGGGTACTTCCCATCTGAACCTTCAGATCAGTATGGGAGTCATCAATACAATGCGGGTTCAAGTGCTTATGGCACAGGCGGCCCAAGGGGCGAGACATCTTCCATGGATGCTTCACGGACAACAACCTCATCTAGGGATGAGGCGTCAGTTTCCATTAGCAATGCCAGTGACATGGAGACTGAGTGGGTTGAGCAAGATGAACCAGGAGTCTACATTACCATCAGACAGTTGGCTGATGGCACAAGGGAGCTTCGGCGTGTCAGATTCAGGTATAACCAAAATCCACTCTGCTTATCCTTTTATTCTGATTAGATTTTTATAGCATTCTGTCCATGATTGAAATGATTTCATTCTTCATCTATGGTTGTTGATGTCTTCTCTATGATCTTTACAGCCGTGAAAGATTTGGTGAGGTCCATGCAAAGACGTGGTGGGAAGAGAATCGAGAGAGAATACAAGCTCAATACCTCTAAATTTAGATTTTTCACAAAACTACAACGTTGTTGGCGGCTGCAGTAAAATGAACAGGCTATGGTTGAAAGCTCCATGGAAATGAAACCATTCCATTTTGTTTCTTCGCATGAAGCTATTTTACTAGATTGGAGTCGTTTCCACAAACAAGTTCATCATTGCCAATGATGGTTGAAGACTAAACAAATGTTCTTCTCCTCCTGCAAATCATCCTTCGATACAATTTCAAAGTTAAGTTTACCATTTTTGTACTGACTAGCCATATTCCAGAGGATGGAATTATGATTCGGATGCTACTTAACCCTGATGCGATGATTTCATTTTCCCGGATTCTCTTTGTTTATGGATGTCATTATAGACACCATTTTGAAAAGCTTGATATATGAAATGTTTGTTTGTTTTTTTCTTCTCTGTTGTAACACAAAGGTTTTGGTATGACAAATGAAATTGGAATCATTCATATGGGTGGTGTGCAGCTTCCATTGATGTTCATGATGGAAACTTTTTGTGTCTTGTATTACTTCATCTTCCATCCCCATACCTCATCAAAAATCTCCTTAATTACTACTTAGTTTGAGTTGTATTTCTAATTTTCTATTAGCAGCAATCATCTGGATACTCGAATTCTGGCTTTTGTTGAAATCTGAAGTCTGAATAGGTTTGAGTTTCTTGAAATATGAATACAAAAAGTTAAAATATCTTACTTAAGCCAAATTATGCTAAAATATCTAAAAATTTCAAACAAAATCAAGGCAATCCAATCTCTAGTCTTTAAGGTTTGGTCTAAACAACAAAATTTGGGCAACTTGTTGATCAAATGAGTGAAACATATGATAGAATGAAGAGGATTAGTTAAGTAATTTATTCAATAGTGTCATTAAAAAACATGTTGAATCAAGAATTATGGAGAAGAAGTTAATATTCCTTCTTTATCTTTCTTTTGTCCCCTTTTCCTTAAAAGAGTGGTTTGGAGGATACTAAACAAGCAAATAGTCAAGAAAAAATCACAATGTACAATTCGAAAGGAGAAAAATTCATCTTTGGTTTTAGTGCCATCAAAAGGGTGAACTAGGCACAATCTTCTGAACTTTGATGTCTATTGGCTTTTTCTACTTTGATTTGATGCTTGCTTTACCTTCCTTTTTGTCCTTTAATTGATGTTTGAACAAAGATCAAACTTTTGTTTAGGATTCTTGACTAGTTCGAGCTTTGATTTGTGTAACATTAAAGGCTAGAACTTGATTTATTAAAAAAAAAAAATATATTAAAAGTGATAAAATAATTCATAAATTTAAAAACAATTTTTTTTTAAATGTGAAAATAACTCATCACCAATTTTTTTTTGGTGGAACTTGTACAAATTAACCCAATCTAACCCAAATTCAACCTGATATTTGGACGGGTTTGAATTCATTACTCGGATTGAGTTTTGGTTAAACTTTTTTTAACTCAAGCTCAATTTGGGATGGTTTCAAGCCGAGGTTCAAACAACCTGAGTCTAACTCAAACCCGATTTAATATTTTTATAATATTTATCATCCTAGATGATAATATTCATTTTCTTTTTAGATTTTAAAAAATATTAAATTATATTATATATATATATATATATATATATATTTTAAAAAGACATAAGTTTATTTTTACTTTTTTATTTTTATCTTGAAATTTTTTATTTTTTATTATTTAAATTTTGGTATAAATGTATTAAAAAAATCCATGGATGAATTTTGAATTTTGCAACCTAATGAATCCAAACAATTCGAATATAACCCGATCAACTTAAGTTTAACCCAATTAACTCGAATTTAACATGACCAACTCAAATTTAGAAAAATGAGATTAAGTTTGGTTTGAATCGAGTTCCTTGGGTTAGAGGTCGAATTAGATTGAGTTTGAATTGATTATTTCTTAATTTAGGTTAAATTTGAATTAGTCATCAACATGATCAATTCGTTCAAGTTGCAATTCTATATTTTTTTTTTTTTTATCCATTTCATGTCAAAATACTTTTAGAAAAAATTACAAAAATTTTTATATACAACTAACGTTATCTTTATGAGTGAACATTATTCTATCTTCCTTTCTAAATATTCTCATAAAATAAAAATAAAAAGGAGTTTTAAGAGAAACGGGTGCTAAAATGTGCTAGTTTGTGAAAAAAAAATCAACTTTTTAATGTTGACTAATAGCTTATAGTCCCTTGGATGCCTAATTATAAGAAAGTGAAATTGATTGAATGTGTCCTCCCAATCTTGAATTAAAAATAAAATAAAATAAATCTTGATAGATTTTCTTAAATGCATCCAAGTTGAGCAGCCTTCAATGGAATTCTACACCTCCAAAATATTTGACTAATAATTAGCTTACTGGGTTGGCCTAGGTTGATTGAATCTTTGGGCCTTAAAATGAAAAAAATATGCCCTTTTTAAGAAATTGGGCCATGTTGGGCTTAAGTAAAGCAAGAGAGGTAATTGGTTTGCTTTAGGTTCCTGAGGAAATTGAGAATTACCACAGTGGGCATCAGGTCTTTTCCCTAAGTGTTCATATTTGTTGCCAAAGGAAAATAAAGAAGACTAGGGCATGCCTGTCATTGTCTTTGAAAATGTTTCTCAAAAATCAGATTTTAATAATAATTGTTAAAAATAATTCTAGATTATTTTTAGGAATAAAATTTTATTTGAGAATTCAAAAAATAAAAAGTTATTTCTAAGTCTTTTTTTTTTCTCTTTTTTTTTTTTTTTTTTTCTGTAAATGTATGGTAAACTTATGTATAATACAAAAAATAATAGGTTGATATCAACTGATATAACAAAATTGAATATATTAATAATAAGTTTACTTAAGTTATATTAGTTGATATCAATAGATCTATTTTGATTTTTTATATTCAACCAAAAAAACAAACACCACCTTAATCTACATATTTTAATTGCTTCTCAAAAATTCTCTACAAAACAATTAATAGCCATTCAATTTTTTTAAAAAAGTATTAAAACCCAATTCAATTTTATTAATAAAAATGATTTTTAATAGGAAAATGATTTTTAGAAAAGATATGATCCTTTTTTTATTTACAAAAAAAAGGTTTTTTATTTTTATTTTTTATTTGATTTAAGAAAAAGATTCACTAAAAAAAATAAATTGCCTATGTTTGGTTTAAAGAGAGGTTTTTCAATTTTATTAAAAGATCTTTGCAGATTATTTGGATTCTCTATTTTAAATTTATTACTAAAAAATTTTCAAATTTATTTTTAAAAAATCATTACAAAAGATTTTTATTCACCTTTGTTAAGAAAAAAGATTTTTATATTCACTTACAAAAAATATTCTAATTTGATTTTTACTTAAAAAAAAAAAAATTTTGCATTTAAAAAAAAAATGTTTTTTATAAGCTAATCTAAATAAAGGGGTTTTACTTAACTTTTATTTTAAAAAGGAATATTTTTACGATTTTAATCGGAAAAAAGATTTTTACCTTTTAAAGGAAGATTTTTTTACAAATTTATCTACAAATAATTTTGTTTAATTTTTATTAAAAGAATATCTTTTTACAATTTTACTTTGGAAAAATAATTTTACCTTTTAAAAACAAGATTTTTACAAGTTTATCTACACGAGGAGATTTTACTTAACTTTTGTTAAAAAAGAATTTTTACATTTTATTTATAAAAAATTATTCCAATCCAAATTATATTTAAGGAAAATGTTCTATAAAAATTATTTAGAAAAAAACAATCTTAACAAATTTATTTATAGAAAACATATCAATTTTTCTTTCAATGAAAAAATGATTATATTTGATTTTATTAGGATAGATTTATTGAAAATATTTTATCTTTTATGAAGAAATTATTTTATTTTATTTTATTTTATTAGAAAAAAATTTATAGCATTAAAAAAAGTTATTTCTATGTTGTAAAAATGATTTCAGAATTTATTTAAAGAACAAAAAAGAAAATGATTTTATTAGAAAAAGGAATTTTCAATTTTATTATAAATAAGATTTTATATTTTTACTTAAAGAAAACCATTTTTGCAACTAAAAACAGATCTTTATATTTTTACCTAAAAAAAAAAACGATTTTTGCATCTTTATTTTAGGAAAAGTTTTCCTATTATATTAAAAAAAAAAAATTGTCTTTTAAAAAAAAGTTCATAATTTTATCTAAAAAATGGAATTTTTTACTTTAACTTTTATTTAAAAAGTTTTTTATTACTTCATTTAAAAAAAAAAAAAAGAATGATTTAATATGTTTATTTTTAAAAACACAATTTAGCAACTTCATAAAAAAAAAATTACAATTTAATTTTAAAAAGAGGGTTTCATATTTTTTTTTTTTAAATCAGATTTATTTTTAGAAAACTAAACAAACAATTGTTTTGGAACTTTAAAAAAAAAAAAAAAAAACCAATTTATTAATAGATTGATTATACCTTTGTTATTAAAGATATTTTCGATTTTATTCCTTAAAAAGAATACTCAAAAATAAAATAAAAAAATAATAATGATACCCCTAATATGAGCAAATGAAAACTTTCATTCAATAACATTGCATTTTTCATCACCCAACAAAACAAAGAAATAAAAAAAAAAATTAAAAAAAAACCCTATAATAATAATAACAAAAATGTATTTACAAATATGTACAACAAAAAATAAAATAAAAAGGACTGATGAACTTTACAATGTAATCCCCAAAACTAATGACTCAACTTTTCAATATGAAGCTCCAACCATTCCGGATCGCCATGCTCTCTCATCGAAAGATAAAGAATAATAAATAAATAGATTACAAAGAACCCTCCTCCTGAATCATCCTCCCCCTCTCTTTCTCTAAGTTTTTTCCTTCTTTTTTTTTTTCTTTTTCTTTTAATCACCTTCAACTTGCTCTTCATGTAATTAAGATCCAACCCTCCATGTGTGCTCATCTCAACAATCAAACTCATGCAAAACAACAGTCCACAACCCAAAGGAACAGGGTAAGCCCAAGTAACAATATGCAAGCCCATAATTTAAGCCCAATTAAATTAAAACAAATGACCCATGTCCTAAATGAAAAATGCAAAGTAATCAGGACCAAACCTAATAACACACCATTGAATTGCAATATCCAAAGCTCCAATCAACAACCCAAAGTCAAAAACCCAACCCATGAGCATGAATTAACAACTTAAAGCCCATAACAAGATCTCACAAATAGTTATTCTAAAGATTTACATGAGGATTTCTTACAAATTTTATAGAACATAGAGGAAGAACAATAGGTGGTTGCCATGAACAAGAGAGTGGTGGTTGATGGTGGTGTGGGTGTCACATAAGGTGAGGCAATAGTGCTAGCAATGGATTGCGATGACAAGTTATGAACAATGACAATGGTGGAGGTGTGAAGGTGTAATGTTTGTGCGACTATGGGAAAGTGGCCATGGGTATAAGGAAAGAAAGGGAAGAGAGCGAGAGAGCGAGAGAGAGAGAGATAGAGACATAGACAGAGACAGTGACAAAGAGAAGTCGTGGACCCATGGTGAGACGTGGTGGTTGTGACCGGTGAGAGGAGGATGTTTGTGGGGCTATAGGAGAGGGAAATATGAGAAAAAAGGCGAAAGAAAGAAAAAAAATATGAAGAAGGAAAAAAGCTAAGAGAGAAAAGGGGTACTAGATGTAGCAAGAAAAAGGGTTTTTTTAAGGTTTCAAATGGATTGTAGGAATTTAACAAAATAAATAAAGGGTACAAATTAATTCTTTAAAAATGATGAATACGGGCTTATAAATTAGGATGAATTTTAAATAGAATGAGTTTAAAAATTACTAACAAAATAAGTGCTAAAAAATAAAATAAATAAATAAATAATAAAAATATAAAATAATAAGAATAACAACACAAATAAAAATAAAAATAAAAGTGTGAGAATAAGCATAAGACAAATTTTAAAGTATACAAATATACCCCTCTTCGATAGAGGTCACGAGTGAAATGGGTGTGTATACAAGTGAAACAAAGTGGCTCTACTGAAAAATGAGAAAAACCATCAAATTTATCGTAGTATAACATAGGCTCTACATCAAACATAAAAAGCTTTGATAGTCAGGATACAACATAAAGGAAATATAAAAAGGTTGGACAGTTAAGGCATGACACTAAAGTAAACATAAAAATGTTGGATAGTCAAGAGACACCACTAGAAGGAAGGTAAAAATGTCAAACAATTGGGATGCGATACTTAAAGGAATATAAAAGAGGTCAAACAAACAAGGCGCAACACTAAAAGAAATGTAAAAAGGTTGGACAATAGGGAACGCAACACTAAAAGAAACATAAAAAGGTTGGATAGCCGATGTGCAACTTTAAAATAAATATAAAAAAAATGTCAAATAGTCAAGGTGCAACACTAAAAAAATATAAAAATATTGGATAATTAGGGTGCAACACTAACAAAAACATATAAAATCTGAACAATTAGGGTGCGACACTAAGGGAAACATAAAATGGTCAAGTAGTCAAGGTACAACACTAAAAGGAATGTAAAAAGGTCACATAATTAGGATGCAACACAAAAAAGAACATAAAAAAGGTCAGACAATCAAGGCATGACACTAAAAAAATGTCAAAAAGATCAGACAATCGAGATGCAACACTAAAAGGAATATTAAAAAGTTGAACAATCGGGGTTCGATACTAAAGTAAACAAAAAAAGAGGTAAGACAATTGGAGCACAACACAAAAATGAACATAAAATGGTCAAATGGTTAGGGTATGACACTAACAAGAACATATAAAGGTTGGATAATCGGGGCGCACCACTAAAGTAAACATAAAAAGGTTGAAAAGTCAAAGCATGACACTCAAAGAAATATTTATATATATATATATATATATATATATATATATATATATATATATATATATATATAAGTTGAACAATTAAAGTGCAACACTAAGCGAAAAGGTAAAAGAGTATGATCTATGATGGTAAGTCGTGATCATTACAAAAGAAAAGACAATTAGGATAATACTAAAAATACAACTCCAAATCGAACGATGATGCTAAGTTGTGACTTGGGGCCAAATGATGGCTAAGAAGATGATCTAACAATAAAGCTCGACATAATCGATGGATAAGATAGATAGTGAAATGAGATCAAACCTAAAATACGTAATGGTATGACTCAAGGCTAAATGGTGGCTTAGATGATAGTAAAGATGCAATTGAAAAAAACAAAAAACAACTAACATGAGACTAAAAAGGGAAAAGACACAAGATACAAAATGTTATAAAACAACTATTGCCCTCTGAGATATGCTCGTCGACAATGAAGTGAAAGTGTCTAATCTCAATAATAATAAAATAAAAAAACGCAACAAAAATATATGTTTTCGGAATATGTTAATAGAACAAAACCAAACGGTGAACAAAAACAATGTTAACCAAAGCTCTAAGTCTAAGTGTAAATAAGTTGAGTCACGACATGTTGACTATCAAAATGAAAGCATCATAAAAAATCTATCAACAATCTAAATGACCTTACAATCATGGGAGATGTTGAACCCAATGTTAAAAGGCACAAGAAATCCTGATTAGGAAACTTGGGACTCGTCTACATCCTCTGACTAATCTAAAGCACAGAATAAGGTCAAATGTCATGAACATGAGATGGGTGGGTTCAAGACAATAAACCTACATGTGTGAAGGCATCAAAGGTAGGGCATCTAGGTATACAACAAATGTAGGTGAGTATCTTCATCAAACAAGGTATGCTGATGAGACTGAACCCAAAGTGTCATCATCTCCATAATTTCTCGAAAAACCTCAATCCAAGCAACTAGATCCAATGTTAGAGAAGATCAATAAGGTGGTTATGCCTTAATATGATTATGTCCTCAAAAATGGATATGCTTCAATATAAAAGAATGACGATATGAAATAGCTCAAAAATCCTCATATCACTTACCATGCTCTAATAAAATGAATGAATCTTATCACCTCCAAAAGATGGCTATGCTCTAGTGTAAGGAATCGAGCAAAGTGGCTACGCTCTAATAATAAGACTTTGTCAAGTGGCTATGCTCCTATAAGGTACTAGCTCTAAATCAATCATCACTGACAGGGTTATACCCCAATGTAAGCTATCTAATACAAATAAATCTCTACTCTCCAAAGTGTCCTTATACTATAATGTGTAGGGAGTATCTAATCTTCTCCAAAGAAATGGTATGCCCTAGTATATATCATCATATCAAAATCAAACTCTACTCCCACACCTCAAAAGTGGATACATTCTAATGTGATCTAAATAATGTCTTGATCCATCATGCTCCATAAGAGAGAATGAAGTGGCTATACCCCAGTATAAGTTGTCATCTCGAAACCAGTCATTGATGATAAGTCTATGCCTTAGTGTAGGGTTGTCCCATAATTCTCATCTTGTCATAAATTGTATGATCTCTAATTAATCTCAAGTACCACCCACATGTGATTTATCAAGCATAATGCATGATATCATAGCCTCATGGTGGTCTTAAGACTTAAAACATAACATAGACTAAGGTAAAAGGGTGAAAGAAATGAAGGGAAACTATGCTTAATAATCCTAATGATACAATCCCCATGCCTCTAGTATACACAATGTAATAGAGAAAGAAATTCCAAGATCATGGACCTCACAAATGCTCTATGATATAGATGACTAGATGAATAAGAAGATTACATTATGATATATATATATATATATATATATATATATATATATATATATATATATATGATGAACGAATGAAAATATGAAATCAATGAAAAGAGAAACGAAATTAGGATAAGGACTACACGTATACACAACCATCCATATGAACAAGTCAAAGAAATGGAAACGACAAGAATGAAACTTTAGAATAGGTTCAAAGGAATCATAAGAATAGTACAATGATAAAAGGTAAAATAGATAATGTCGATGGATGATAACTCAATATACGAGTAAAAACCACAAACATGATAAAGTTGAATGAGAATAAACTCTGAATGAGAAGTTCAATCAAGTATATGAGAAGCAAAATGTCATAGTTGGGGATATAACCTACAACTCAATCATAACTTGATGTATAGATGAGATAAATATATATAATATGATAGTCAAATTTGTTACATAAGCTACCTATGTAGATTAGCATCACAATTTTTTTTTTCTTTTTTCTTGTTTTTTTTTTTTCTCTCTTGAAACAATAATCAAAGCATTAAACTAAGGGAAATATATGCATAAGTCCCAAGATAGACTAGTGATAAGTCCTCATTTATACAAACAAAAAGACCAACCCATATGTACAAATATCAACTTATGGAGACAGAAATAATGAATGATGACTCAAATGGATACAATAAATATTAGGAAGAGAGTAAAATGAATCAAAGTGAACATGATGAATACAAAAGATGAATAAACTGTGAAGTCCAGAATCAAGGTGATCCTATCCATAAACAAAGTGTGTAAAAGGCCCCAACTCAAGACATGAGAAAAAAGGTAAGCATGGTGATGAATGAAAAGGCTAAGTGTACATGGGTCAATTGACTAGCAAGAGGTAACTTTATACATAGGGGTAATTAGGTAAATAGGCTCATGAAATGATGGTCACCCATCTTTTGACCACAATCTCAAACATCATGATCTCAAAATCTCACATAATACTAAAGACTTCTATCCATCCAATAAAATCATGCCAACTCTCTGAAATCATGTGGAAAAGCCACAATTTGAATGTTCTATATAAACTCGAAGACAATCCTCTCAACCACAACATAGTCAACACCTCATCGTGTAACCAAGGATGAAAATATCGGTAATTACGGATATATCGGTATTTTGATTTTACGGATATATCGGATATATCGAAGATATATCGGTGGATATTTTGACATAAAATATCGGTAGACCTAAAATTGACCAAAACTTATAAAAATATAAAATAAAACTTTTAGAAATGAAATTAAAGTATAATAGACATTTTAAAGTTAAAAATGAATTTCGCAACCCTGTGCAAAATTTTGTAAGCCTTGCAAAACCAAAGCTGAGGAAAATGAATTTTGCACCTTGTGCGAAATTTTGCAAGCCTTGTGAAAATCCTCCTATGTAATTTTCAGATATTTTTGCACCGACTCCGTTAGATTTTTATCTCAAGATATTTTGTGTAATTACCTATTTTCTCCTTGTAATTAGCTAAAGATATTTTTAGATATTTAGGATATCTAAATGAGGGGTTAAAAATATCTCTCTATATATGTCTTAAAATATCTCTTTTGTGATATCTCGGAATCTCAGAAGAAATTCCTGAGAACACTTGTAAATTCTTTTAGTAAGAAATACACAAAGCTTTTGCTTTGTCTTACCTACTCATTTTTTTTTTTTTCTTTCTAGCCAAACAACCTCTGAGGATGTTTTCTCAGAGGATGAGTGGCTAGGTTTTTCGTTTCTTGGACTAAAGAAAGCTAGGTAAGGGATTCGGATACAACGGTAGAAGTTTTCCTTGCTTTAAATGAGGAGAGTTGTTACCCGTTAATGGTTTTTACTTTTTAGTTTAACTCAAAATCCCTTAAAATCACCTGGGCCAATACTTAGTAAGCTTTTCGGACTCCTTGGAGATCCATTAGTTATCTCTTACGAGCCTTTGAAGGGTAATCCAAGGTTAGGATCACCTTGAATGGCCAATACTTGGTAAGCTTTTCGAGTTCCATGGAAACCATGGATGTCTATTAGATATCTCTTATGAGCCATTGAAAGATGATTCACAATAAGAGGTCTTTAGTGTTTGAAACCATTAATCGGAAGCAACTGCAGTCTTTCATGGACAAGTGGGATCAAATCTTAATTGCTAAATACACACCGGTTCAAGAGATAACCATTCTTTATGTTATTGTCCCCAACGTGAGGAAAAAATCTGGAATCTCCCCCTTTTGTCTAAGGAACCTGAACCTAGTGACCTAAAGCTCCAAGAAACCTTTTCTTTGTAATTAATCTCAGTTATTATTTGTGGTTAACTTAAAACCAAACCTTTTCAACCAAAATTATGTTTTCTTTTAAAGCTAACTCATAAAAGAAAAAACACCATTTCAGTACTTTAAATAATGTCACGTGTGATATGAAAACTCATCCCTGTGGACAATCCTAGAACCATTATACTATGCTAGCTATGCTATCCTAGTGTATGGTGAATTAGGTTTATAAATTTTGTTGATAACTCCCGTCTGAGGACTGAATCAAATAGGTACACCAATTAGGAATCAATCATGCATGTACTTTGATGGTGCAGCCAATCATTCTGGATATGGTATAGACGTCTTGTTGATATCCCCTCATGGTGATCACATTCCTAGATATGTTTGTTTGGCATTCTCGGATCGACATCCTACCATGAACAATATTGTTGAATATGAAGCCTGTATCTTGGGATTAAAGATGACCCTCAAGCTTGGGATTAGACAAATGGAGGTGTTTGGTGACTTCAATTTGGTATTGAGACAGATTCAGGGTGAGTGGAAGACTAGAGATGTGAAGCTTAAGCCTTACCATGCATATTTGGAGCTACTAGTTAGGAGATTTGATGATTTGAGATATACGCATTTGCTTAGAGTGTAGAACCAGTTTGTCAATGCCTTAGCGACTGTAGCTTCCATAATTGATATTCTTGCTGATGCCTTTGTTTGTTCTTTTCTGATTGAGTCGAGATCTACCCCTGCCTATTGCTGTTTGATTGACGATACAGAGCCAGATGATGGTTTGCCATGGTACCATGACATATATCACCTTTTGAGACTTGGTGTAGAAAACAAAATATCCTGAGGTCGCCACGGCAAAAGATAAAAAAGCATTGAGGCAACTGGCCGCCCGATTCGTGATTTGTGGTGAGACATTGTATAGACGATCAACTGATGAGATGTTATTATTGTGCTTAGACCATGCCTTTGTCGATCGAGTAATGAGAGAGGTTCATGCGGAAGTCTGCGGACCACATATGGGAGGGCATATGTTGGCCCGTAAGATCATAAGGATTGGCTATTTATGGTTGACCATGGAGACGGATTGTTGCTAGTTTGTTCAGAGATGCCCAGAGTGTCAAATACACGGGGACCTCATTCACGTGCCACCTTTCGAGTTGCATGCACTAACTTCACCTTAGTCGTTTTCAGTATAGGGTATCGACATCATCGGGAAGATCTCGCCAAAATATTCTAATGGTCATGAGTTCATCTTGGTTGCTATCAATTACTTCACCAAGTGGATGGAGGTTGCTTTGTATGTGAGATTGACATCATCTAGAGTTGCTATCTTCATCATATCACACATTATCTGTCACTATGGAGTCCCTCACGAGCTAATTTCGGATAGAGGGGTACATTTTAGAGCAGAGGTTGACACCTTAGTGCAGCGATATGGCATCCGACATCATAAGTCATGAATAAAAATATTAAGAGGATATTGCAGAGGATGGTTGAGACTTCTCGAGATTGGTTAGAGAAGCTCCCATTTGCATTGTGGGTTTATTAGACTTCTTTTCGCACCTCTATAGGAGCCTGATCGCTCGATTTTGTCGTTTATTGGATCAAAACAAAATTTATATCCTAATTCACTATTCTATAGCAATTTGTACCCGATCAAAAAGTGGTTTTAGTACAAACTATTGTAGTATAGTGGCTTTTAGGTATCGTCCACAAGGATGGATTATTCTTAGTAATTAAGGCTTGAATGAGATGATAAGAAATGATTGTGATCAAATGAAATTGATTTGAAAATGCATGATAAAATTCCAAAATAACAATTGATTACTACTCAAAAAGAGCATATTTTAGATAATAATTCTCATGAGTTTCACGTCTTTTGAGTAGTAATTATACCTAAAACACTCAATTAACATGTTGTTGCCCTTGCAAGAGTTACTAACAAGTTTTATGAAGTTTTGGAGTCATTTCAAGGTATGTTTTTTATAAATTGGTGATAAAAGAGATGAATCAAATTGAAGAAAACAAATAAAGTTGATGATGATCCAAATTCATAATTAAAGAAGCAATGCAATCGGTTTGGATTGGGATTTGGAGCTTAATTGAATGTGGTGGAGATGGATTAAACATGAAGAAATGAGAGAAATTGCAAAGAGGAGTCGGAATAGCATGATTTTCGATTTCGCATGACCATGCGAAATTTTCGCATAGTCATGCGAAATGAAACAGAAGGGATGTGGCTGCAGCACATAAGGAAATTGTGAAAAAGTGATTTCACATGACCATGCGAAATTTTCGCACAGTCATGCGACACGCTCCAGAAGAACGAAATTGAAGCTGATGGATTTTCCACTTTGCACCATCATGCGAGATTGCTAGGGGCTCGTGCGAAAATGCATTTTCTCCAAATTCCTTGATGAAGAAGCATCCAGAAGACTTCTAAAATGTTGCCAAGTGTCCTTTTAACCTTGGCCTATAAATAGAAACGAGATTGACTCATTTAAGAACTTTTAATACATTTTCTAATTGTAGAACTTTTTAGATTTCTTTTCTCTATATAATTCTCTACTTTCCTTCATTTTCTCTCATTTTCTCGATAGCCAAACATGTCTTGTGAGATCAAATCTCCAAGCATGAGTGGCTAAATCTCGTTTTTCTCGGAGGAAGGAAGATCTAAAGGCAAGATCTATGGTGAATTAGAGAATTGAGCTTGATTTGCAAAGGTAATTTGATCCAATTGATTGATTAATTGAAATTTGAGGATTTTTCTCTTCAAATTATCTTGGATGATTACTACAATGCAATCTAGGTAGATTCATCAAATTCTTAATACTAGATTTGATGAGATTGAATAGTTGCATTGTGTGAATCATTGGAAGATAATTTAAGATGAATTGAATATATGATTTGAATTGATCTCTTGGATTAGATTATCTAATTTGAAGAAAAATTAGATCTAGACCTAAAGCTAAATAAAAAATCTGTTTAGATGAGAATTTAGGTTTTCAATCTAACTTGATGAAAATTAGATCTCAATATCTATTCATCATGGAAATTGCTTTCTAGAAAATCCTAACTCCGAGAATCTCACATCTTATTAATTTTCTTCTATTTTACACTTCATTTTTCTCTCAATTTGAATACATTGTTATTTTGGAATTTTATCATGCAATTTCAAGTCAATTTCACTTGATCACAATCATTTCTTATCATCTCATTCAAGCCTTAATTACCAAGAATAATCCATCCTTATGGACGATACCTAAAAACCACTATACTACAGTAGTTTGTACTAAAACCACTTTTTGATCGGGTACAAATTGCTATAGAAGAGTGAATTAGGTTATAAATTTTGTTTTGATCCAATAAACGACAAAAATCCGAGCGATCAACAATGTATTCAAATTGAGAGGAAAATGAAGTGTAAAAGAGAAGAAAATTAATAAGATGTGAGATTCTCGGAGTTAGGATTTTCTAGAGAGCAATTTCCATGGTGAATAGGTGTTGAGATCTAATTTTCATCAAGTTAGATTGAAAACCTAAATTTTCATCTAAACCGATTTTTTATTTAACTTTAGGTCTAGATCTAATTTCTCTTAAAATTAGGTAATCTAATCCAAGAGATCAATTTGAATCATAAATTCAATTCATCTTAAACTATCTTCCAATGATTCACACAATGCAACTATTCAATTTCATCAAATCTAGCATTAAGAATTTGATGAATCTACCTAGCTTGCATTGTAGTAATCATCCAAGACAATTTGAAGAGAAAAATCCTCAAATTTCAATTAATCAATCAATTGGATCAAATTACCTTTACAATTCAGGCTCAATTCTCTAATTCACCATAGATCTTGCCTCTAGATCCTCCCTCCTCCGAGAAAAATGAGATTTAGCCACTCATGCTTGGAGATTTGATCTCACAAGACATGTTTGGCTACCGAGAAAATAAGAGAAACTGAAGGAAAGTAGAGAATTATATAGAGAGAAGAAGTATGAAAAGTTCTACAATTAGAAAATGTATCAAAAGTAAAGTTCTTAAATGAGTCCATCTCGTTTCTATTTATAGGCCAAGGTAAAAAGGACACTTGGCAACTTTTTAGAGGTCTTCCGGATGCTTCTTCATCAAGGAATCTGGAGAAAATGCATTTTCGCACAAGCCCCTAGCAATCTCGCATGATGGTGCGAAGTGGAAAATCCAACAGCTTCAATTTCGTTCTTCTGGAGCGTTTCGCATGACTGTGCGAAAATTTCGCATGGTCATGCGAAATCACTTTCTCACAATTTCCTTATGTGCTGCAGCCACCTCCTTTCTATTTCATTTCGCATGATTGTGCGAAAATTTCGCATGGTCATGCGAAATCAAAAATCATTCTATTCCGGCTCCTCTTTACAATTTCTCTCATTTTTTCATGTTTAATCCATCTTCACCACCTTCAATTAAGCTCCAAAGCTTGGTCCAAGTGCATTTCATTGCTTCTTTCATTATGCATTTGGATCATCATCAACTTTATTTGTTTTCTTCAATTTGATTCATCTCTTTTGTCACAAATTTATCAAAAACATACCTTGAAATGACTCCAAAACTTCATAAAACTTGTTGGTAACTCTTGCAAGGGCAACAACATGTTAATTGAGTGTTTTAGGCATAATTACTACTCAAAAGACGTGAAACTCATGAGAATTATTATCTAAAATATGCTATTTTTTAGTAGTAATCAAAGTCACACCCTACTATTTGGTATACGGTATGGAGGCAGTGCAACCAGTCGAGATCGAGATGGGTTCATTGAGGGTAGCATTAGAGTAGCAGATTCCCAAGGCAGATTGGGCTCAGGCTCGATTTGATCATCTCAATCTCCTAGATGAGAGGAAATTGAGGGCAGTAGACCATGTTCATGCCTACCAAAGGAAGATGGCCAGTGCTTTTAAGAAGCGGGTCAAGCCTCGACCACTACGGATAGGTGACTTGGTTCTGAAGGTCATCAAGGGATTGATCAGAGATCCCAGAGGGAAGTTCAGACCCAGTTGGAGCAAACCTTATTTCATCAGGGAGTTGACCCTAGAGGGCGTTGCATGGTTGATGGATTTAGATGGAAACCAATTCTCAGAGCCGACCAATGTTTGAGACCACGGTCGCAGGATGGGTGGCCATCATTTCGGTTAGCCATATTCCCTTTCACCCTTTTGATATATAGTCCGTTGTTTGCCCATTGAGCCTCGCGTGCGCATTATAGCTTTTCTTTCTTATCGCCTTGCTCACATTTTCACACCGGGATAGGGGCCCTTTAGTGTATGCATGCATTGTTTGGGAGTTTCATGAGCCTTGGACCTAGGGGCACATTCTTCTCATTATCTTTTCCTATCACTATACCTCTGCATTTTCATCTCATCTTGTTGGTTGTGTTATTCGTCTCATCTTCTTTATCCTATCTACTGCTCGTTTCGCATCATCTTCTTCCACCCTGAGGAGTGATCCTCCTCAGTTCATTACATGGAGGGTAGTCATGTCATTTCCACTATCTATCCTACGGACACTGATCCAGGGATCCTCAATTTGAGAAGATCACTTTATCAGAGAAAGTTTATGTTACTTTAGCATTTGAGAGTATGTTTATCCATTTTTGACCTCATCTTAGGAGCTTCTTCGTTTGCGTTCAAAGCATATACATTTTTTATGTATGTTTAATAATAATAATAATAATAATAAATGAAATGAAAAAAAAATTGGTGAAAAATGAAAAAAAAAAAGACGCATGTGTGTATTATTTTCTATCATTGAGTGTGTATATTGATGTTCGAGGGTCACTTGATTGAGTATGTTTGCTGATGGGAGTTCGTATGTGAGCTTTCTGAGACCCTCCATACTTTGTGTTCATTCTATTGTATATTTTGAGAGCGAGATGAATGACCTTCTCTTAGGAGCTCTGGGTTACTGTCTCTTCCATCATTGCGTTCATTGTTGATGTGACTTCACTCCATCTCTGATTTGAGTTGATCACTACTCCTCTTTGTGTTATTTGTTTCATCATCATCCTCATTTTCACTTCATGTCTAATTCTTTTCTTACAACAACCCATCTCGGGTTTGGTACTCTCTTCGCATCATCATTACACATATCACTATCAGTTCATTTTGCTTCATTTGTCTCATCATCGACATCATATTCACGTTGGGCATCCTCAGGTCCATGGCTCATGGGATTTACTATACATGTTGCATTTCATATATGAGGGCATGCGTTTCTGATCATTGGGTATTTGAGTCTAGTTTTCCTTCATTTCTATCACTATATCACCTTGGCCTACGTTACATCCCGTGTCTTGAGGCCATGGGATCAGATGTCGTCTTCGACAACCTCTACTTGGACAGGTGTTTGAGATATGGTCGATATTTAAATATCGTCATGCTTCTTCTTCTGGGAGTCGCCTCTTTGATGTTTAGATCTGATTTTGTTGTATTTGGGTTATTGGGATCATGCGTTTGATGATGGATGATTTGATGTCACCTGATTTTCTAATCTATCACGCATTCGACGCTATACTGGGGCATGTTTCCATCCTGGATGAGATTTACAAATCTTGATGGAGTTGCACGCTTATCCCCACTTGCGAGATGTACGCCGAGGCAATAATCTATTCGCTATTTTTATAACGATCCCTCAATGGAGCCTCTGTAGAGCCATTCAGCCAGGCCTTTTCTGACCTATCGTACACTCGATGCCATACTGGAGCATATTTTGTTTCAGATGAGATTTACAGATCTTCATGGAGTTGCATGCCTATCTTCACTTACGAGATACACACCAAGACGATGACCTATTTGTTATTTTATCATGATCCCCTAGTGGAGCCTCTCTTGGGTCATTCAGTCAGGCCTACACTTTTGATATTTAGATGTCCTCATGCTTCTTCTTCCAGGAGACGCCTCTTTGACTCTCAGACCCGATTCAGTTGTGGATTTGGATGATCGGAATCATACGTTTGATGATGGATGATTTGATGTCACCCGATTTTTGACCTACCGTACCTCTGATGCCATATTGGGGCATATTCCGTTTCATTTAGAGATTTATGGATCCTCATGGACTTGCGCGAGCATTATCACTTACTGGATGCTCACTGAGACGTTGACATGTTTGTTACCTTATCATGATACCTCGGTGGACCCCCTTTGGATCCATTTGGCTAGATCCTCATTTTTTGGCATTTGGTTGCCGCCATACTTCATATTCTGAGATACGTTCCCTAGATGTTTGGATTTGATTTGGATCACAGAGATCACATATTCGCTGATAGATGATTTCATGTCACCTAATTTCTGACCTACAGTACATTCGATGCCACACTGGGGCATATTTTCGTTCTGGATGAGATTTATAAATCGTGGTAGAGTTGCACGCTTATCCCCACTTGCGGGATGTACGCCGAGATGATGATCTGTTCACTATTTTTATGATGATTCCTTAGTAGAGACTCTCGGGACCCATCCAATTAGACCCGTACTTCTCGACCCTCAGATGTCGTCATGCTTCCTCCCGGGAGACGCCTCTTTGATCTGTGGGTCTGATTCAATTATAGACATGGATGACTTGGATCGCGCACTCAATGATTGATGATTTGAGCTCATTTGATTTTTTCGACCTGCCACATATTTGATGCCACACTAGGGCATATTCCCCCCTTTCGGTAAGTCATAGACTTAGATTCTAAAATGGATAGATTGGTACATATGGGTCATACATTAAACATAACCCATAGAGATGTATATTAAGAATTGTATAGAAAGTATATGTATTTTTTTCAAGCTACTATAATGCATGTGTTCTTAATCTTATTAAGATGCAACACTTAGGTTTGATTTAATAATTTTTGGATTTTATGCATGAATGAGATCCTAAAGTGGTCATATACATCATCATTGAATTGGACAATTATTAATTTAATAATTGGTTATAGACATTCAAACCATAGGTTACTTAGAACTTTTTATTCATGAATTCGGGTAGTTCAATAGAATTCTTAGTATATCGCACTTTTAATTGGAGGAATGGCTTATCTTGGTCATTAGAATTAGATTTTAAAATGGATAGATAGACACATATGGATCATACATTAAACATAGCCTATAGATATACATATTATGAAATGTATAAAAAAATATATGTATTTTCTTCAAGCTACTATAGTGTATGTGTTTTTAATCTTATGAACATTTTTCACTAAGGTTTGATTTAGTAATTTTTTGAATTTATATACAAGTGAGGGCTTAAAGTGATCACATATATCATGATTAACTTGGACAATTATTAATTTAACCGTTGGTTATACACATATTTAATGGTAGACTCTATGACATCTTTATATCTAGGCATGCAATTATACCTAATGATGAAAACTTTTTGAAATTTGGCTATTTTTCATAAGATATATCGATGGTCAATGTGATCAAAGTCTTGGTCAAACATTTATGGTCAAAACTCCAAAACTTGCAATAAGAAGTCAATTCTCTCATATATATTTTTTTCTTTCATATTCTTAAATATATTCAACTAAGTGCTTTAAATGTATTTTTAAGTTCTAAAAAATTATTATTGAAATTACTAATTATATCATACATATATTAATTTATTCAATAAAACAACTAGAATATGTGTATTATTGCTTCTTTGATCATTTTTTTAGAGTTTTCTACAATATTTCTATGAGTTTTGATCAATTTTCATTTCATAAGTATTTTTGTCTAAATTTTCATTGACATTTTTCAATATTTCTATAAAATTCAATCACCAATATTTTTGTGTTTATCCTTCATTTATATCCCCTTAAGTATATAGAAATATCAATTGATTATAGAAAAATTGAATGTATAACTCAAAGAATTAAGATGTAATCTAATTTGATTGATGACAATTTCTAATTTGGATCATGAATATTAGTCCATATGGAACATCATACATGGTATAGTAGGTCATTGACTAGAACTTTTATTTATTAATTATTTCATTTCATATAATATTGGAGTACAATTAATCTTCTTTAGTAGAGTAAAGATAATTATATGATGTTTGACTAAATTCTACAAGAGCCAATTTTATTCTATAAGGCAAAATATCTTTTGTTGATTAAGGTACAGAGACTTGTGGATTCAAGTCTAGGTATGTTTTTCAAAAACCCTTGATCCATGAGATAAAAGTTTTTAAATTTTACTATTGTGTTTGATCACTTAAATATAGCAACAAAAATACCATTTGGATTATGTTTGATGCAAAACACATATTTGCACCTCATAATGTTTTGAGAGATATGTAAGGAATGATCTTCCAAATGCTATTTTTCTAGAGAAAATTAAGCTCATAAGTTAGTATAATAAAGCCTTAGGCACATGATGAAGAAAGAGCTAAGGGACTTGTTGATTTATGTAGTGAAGAAACATCGGTACCCGATGAGCAGTCATCACCATTGGAAACTATAGTCTTGGTGGTGGATAAATAGGAACGGAAATGAATATTGATTGATTTGAAGAAAAATATTAGATGATTATTATTATAAAATGAGTGGGTCTTCATACAACAAATTAAGGAGAACAAATTCGGTCAATGTTTGATGGATGGGGTAAACAACATATTATCTTATAAATTGAATATGGTGTGAGACAAAGAACTCATCAGTGGACACATCATAGTACTTGAATGCACTTCAATTTCTAGAGTACCTAGCTAAGAAAAAAAATATACAAACTAGATTGAGTTTTAGCTTGTTCTTGGTGTATTGTTTTAAGTAAGGAAACCAAAGGTAACCAAAGGTGTAGAGCATTGATTATTTAGTAGCAAATGAAACAAGTACTTTAAAAAAGAAATTGATTTTATAATAAAAGGAGAATGAAAGTGATTGATGAGTGAAATAGTTAGTAATTTGGGATACATGAAACCAAAAGAGATGAAGGGAGGAATTGTGAAGTATTGTAACTATTGTTAATATGATCTCAACATACCCATGACACCTTTCAATAAAGCCATTGTGCTTAGGCGTGTAGGAAGTACTTTAAAATGTTTGATTTTATGCCTTTTTGAAAATGTTCTAAGGGCTTGTTACTCAATCGCCACTACCATTATTGTAGATGGTGATGAGGTGTGTGTTAAAAATTTTCTCACTACATATTTAAATTTATAAAAAAAAAATGGATTTTAATGTAAGGGAAATCACTACATATATCTTCTATAGTGGTCAACAAAAATTATATATTAATTAAATTGAAATAGCTAGATATATCTTGTATAATAATCAACAAACATGATAAGATAATTTAATACATTTTAGATAAACTAGGATTAGGGCTCCAAACATCATTAGAGTGCACATCAAGTAGATAAATATGAGTTTATGACTTTTATTACCATAGAGACAACTCATTAAAGAAAAATAAATTTTGAATTTTAAAGGACAATGACAATAGATAGGCTTAGGGAAGACCATTAAGTTTTCAATTTGAATAATATAGCAAATATTAAAGACAAATTTTGTTAATATTAAAGAAAAACTAGGGTTACCATGCCCTGTCCAAATACTTAATTTTTTATTTATTTTTCATAAACTTTTTCTCATCAAATTTCATATTAAATTAGAGATGACAATGAAACATGTATTTTTTAATCCGTCTCATCCCACGTTCACTACGATAAGTTGGAAAAAGTATAGATGGGCTGAAGAGGAGTTTGTGATTTTTTTTTTTTATTAAAAAAAAGAAAAAAAGAATTCTAAATTGAGTGGGCCTTGATGGGTAAGAAAAATTCTCATCTTGTCCTATTACATGTATACAATAAGATGAGAATGTATTTAAAGCAAGAAGATTTTTCATATTTGTACCACTCTTTTAAAAAAAATATTTATAAAAAATGATAATTATAAAAATAATTCAAGATTTATAGGAATTGAAAAAGCATTTCCAAACTATAACAATTTACGAAATATTAATTTGAAGTTTTTCCAATGTAGTTATATCATATTAAATATGTCTTTTGAAAAAATAGTTTTAATGACAATTTTAAATTTTAAAATTATTTTTTCCAAAGACAATTGTAGTAGATTTGAAATATTTTTTCAACTACCCTATTTAAATATATATTTCTTAAAAGACTAAGTGGGAATGGTTGATACATTGATCCACCCAAAGCAGGCCATTGACATTCCTTTTTCAAATTCTTTGTTTTGTTTTTGTTTTTTGATGAAGTAATTACACATTTTGTAACTACCGCCGGTTTGTATGTGTGAAGATTCTACATTTTGCTTTTGTGGGTCCCTAAAATTTAGCCACCTATAAAAATTCTAATTTAAATTGATTATTTTAAAACAAATAATTCTAAGTTTTGGCTAAGTTAAAATTTAATGACGGTTTGATTTGTTAAGTTTTAAGTTGTTTGGATAATAGCTATATATTAGTTGATGTGTTAGTTTTAAAGTTGAAATTTGAATATTATATATATAAAAAAAAGTTCTACTACTTTAAACATGAATTTGGTAATTGGTAACTTTCAATGATAAGATAATGTTTTGATAAATTCATACTTTAAGTCTTCGAGTTTGGGGTGTGAAATGACGATCACACCCTTGAAATGGGTCCTAGGATATGATAAAGTGGTCAAATACTTTGTTTTTGTTTTTATTTTTGTTTTCAACCTTTGGATGTGTTTTACATTTTACCCTTTCACATTTCAAATGGAACATTCTACCCTCCAAACTTGTTAAAAATCAACACTTTACTTCACGTTATAAACCTTTCATAAAATCATAAAATGTATTGATCATTTTTATAATCTAATTCGAACACTGATTTGAATTTAGATGGAACTAACTTTGAATTGGAAATTTTCAAAATGCTTTTGAAGTATAACAACCATCAATTTTAATTTTTAAATTTTAAAGAGATATTTATATGACTATTTATGATTTTTCATATGCAACTATGAAGTTTGATGACTTTGAATTTGGACATCAAAATTTTATTTTTTTTAAATTTTGTTTTTATTTCTTTACTTAACAAGTTGTTCCATGATTTTTTAACAAGTTTTGGAAGTAAATAATTACCCTTTAGCACATTTGAAACATAAGTATTGAATTTTAAATGTGATAGAAAAAATATTTAATCCTAAACCTTTTATAATATTGAGATTGCATTAGTCTCCTTTCCTTGTTTGAAGTTCTATTTCCTTCAACCAAGGTTTTCATGACAAGTTCTATTTCATTTTTTTATAACTATCTCATAATTGTATTTTTTTTAATATCTAAATCCTGTCCATGGATGAAATTTTTGAGAAATATAAGACATTTCATCGAAAATTTACCAAAATTGGGCTTTTCCCGAGTAATCGGGACTTTTCAGTTGGTAAATAGGCAAGTAAAACTCCAAAAAATTTCCTAAGCACTCAAACCCCTAACCCTAAGTTTAACAAAAATAACCTTCGCAGCTTAACTGCCATACCCTTTAAACACATATTTGCTAATTTAATATATATACAAAATTTATTCTAAACGTGAATATAACCCTAAGTTTAACAAAAATAACCTTCGCAGCTTAATTGTCATACCCTTTACCGAAGAAGAGCATATTTGTAAACCCTCCATTTTGTCTTCTTATCACATACTATTCAGAGTTTAGCCTAATCCACCCTTTGTCACTTGGTTGCACAGTTAAGGTCCTTTTCTGAGCCCTTTTTTTAGTCCTCATGGGTGGTCCATTGTTAGTCTTTTGGTCACTATCTTTAGACTTTCTTTGGAGATATACTGGGGGATTTTTTAGGGATCTTCGTTGTGATTTTTTAGTGACATTTGATTTTTAGTTGAGGATTTTTTGTTTGATTATTTTTTTTTCTTTTTGTATATTTAGATTTGACTTTGTTTTTCTATATTTTAGTTTTAGGATTAGAGGGGTTTGAGATTTTATTTTTTTATTTTTTTTATTTTTGGTTGTGTGAGGGCTACTTGGATATTTGATTGCATGAGATTTGCTGCTTTGGATCTTTGGTTACATATGAGTGGTACTCTAATTTGTGATTTTATGAGTTTTGATTTTGAAAACATGAAAATTCAGTTTTGTCTATTATATGATTTTTGTCTTTGAACTTTTAATCGCATGTGATTTGCTTCTTTTTTTCCTTTTCTTCCTCTTAATTTTGTGTGGCATGGAGATTAACCATTGGACTTCTTATATTTCATTTTTTTAGATAATAGTGGATCATTGATATATGTATTTACCTTCTTTTTTCTTGTGAGGTCATAAGAAGTGAAGTTGGCGAGGACTAGACAGCAAACTTAAGTCCTCCTTGCTTGGAATTGCTGCTTCATGGGTGACTGACTAAAGGATCATTATTTTTTTCTCATGTTGGCCATGGAGCATGGATCAAAAGGAGAGTCAAACTTGGGAACCATTATCACCATACATTTGGAGAAAGACTTCGGCTAAGAAAATCACGTGCCAATGGAGATTTCTCCATTATCACATCACATGCCATCTATAAGGCAGATCACGTGGAGAGCATTGAAGGAGAGGGAAAAAGCTTGAGTTTCTGATCTTGGAGGGATTTTGGGAAGTTTTGAACTTTCATCTTTTAAGGGGGAACCTTTAGGCAGGAAAAAAAGAAAGAAACAGAAAGGTGAAGGTGGTTGGTGAGGGTTGTTAGCTGAGGGGTTAAGAGAATTCAAGGGAAATCAAGAAAATGGAACAATGATTTTTCTCGGGAAGCTTCATATGGATTTGAGGAAGGATCACCAACATCTGAGAGTTCATCACTGCGGGAGAATGAAAGTTCATCGCTGCGGGAAAATTCATGATCACCGCCATCAATGATCATCATTGAAGTTTGCTGTTCCATTCATGGAGATCGACGCTGCTGCAGGTCACCACCACCATTAGAGCTCGCCACTGCCGCCATACCAGAGATCGTCATTTCTAATCATCATCGCCATCAGAGAATAATCATTTTCAGAGGAGATCAGAAACATCACCGCAAAGCGATCATTTCCAGAGAAGTGGAAGACGAGCACACCTTGCTTAGGGAGGAGCCTTCCGATGTTGGAGATTTTGACGAGGTAATGAAGGAAATTTTGAATAATGAAGTAAGGTTTTCATCTGGTCGTGAAGAATACAGAGCTTGTAATGCTGAAAATTCGATTAACTGTGTACCATATCAAGATGCTTAATCCCATGATGGATTAAAGGAGATAGATTCTGGAGAGTTCTCGTCAACAGCAACACTCCCACTCCATTGGTGCAGGATCATCAGAGCTTTGAGAAGGCACAAGACCATTGGCAATATCATAACAGCCATGTTATCTTGATTGGCAGTTATTCTCATTAGTTTATGAAGGGAGAGCGCAACACCAGTAGATCAGAAGGCCATCACTACACATTCATTTTGGGTCATTCATTATGCATTTTTTGGTGAAGGGAGATATCACCGACTTTGATGGAGAAGTGCTCCGTCACATGACTGTCATATAGTCTAAGAGGGTCATCTTGGTGCATGTGGGCAACATGATCACCAGATGCAATTTGGATGAAAGTGGAGCCCGCTGGAAGACTCCAGAAGGGATATATATCACCGACTTTGAAGAGGGGAGGTTTTTGAAAAAAACGGAATTCTGTTAGAGAAGGGGAGGGAAATCTTTCTGTAGGTTTGGAGTTTCATCTTTTGGCGGGAAAAGAAAGAAACAAAGAGAGGAGGCCGATCTTGAGAGAAGTTTTCGTATAGCTTGAGGGGACTGCATCATAGATTCAGCTGGAGGAGATCATTGCTATCGACCATCATGGCCAGTTCCGAGTGGAGGAGATTCACACAACAACATAGTCTCCAGTAGAAGCAAGATTTCTGTCGGCATCACTATTCTTTTCGGGTTTTCTGCGCACATCACAAGAGATTTTTCTGCAATTCCAGATTCTTCATCTCACCTTGTCTGCAACTGGAAGCCATCATACACCTCCATTGGCAAACTTAAATTGGACATCGACATCACTTCTAAATAAGGGTCACTGTTATGGGCATCATCTTCTCCAATGTCGATTGCAATTGAAAACAAGGAGCAACATCTTCATTATCCTCCCGATTAACATCTTCATTATCCTCCCGATTACCACAGTTCACGTCTCCATGGAGGAGTTGCAGCAGGTTAACTTACACCATACCCGATCATCACCAGATTTTGGAAGTCATCATTTTGCAAGACGGGCACGCTTCAGACGGATGCAGCCATGAATTTCAACAGGAGGATTAGAAGATGGTAGCCATGAATCTCGGCGAGAGATTTTGAGGATCGCAACCATGAATTTCAGTGGATGATTGGAAGATGTTTTGGGATTTTCTAATGGAGATTATAGCTTTGAATTTCGGTGAATGGGAGGAGAATCTGAGAATAGCAGACATGAATATTGTAATATCGAAGATAGGAACACGTTAAGCTAAATTGAGGTATTGATCATGAATTGTTTTCTTCTTTTATTGTTGCATTTCGGTGGGAGAATTGAGAAGTGACAGCAGCTAGTGGAGATCGCATTAGTGGTAGCAGCATATGACAGCAACATGTGGATAAAATTCAAGTGGAAAGGGAGTTATAGTTCCTAGCTGAAAATTAATGGAATTGGATGGTTGAATTGTAGCCACATAATAGACTTTCATGGTTGCATTTCGGTGGAGATCAATGGTTGCACGGATTGTTTATGGCTGAAAATTTCTTTAATTTAAGTAGAAATATGGCTGAATTTTAGCAGATTTGGTGGCTGCATATATGGTGATGGCATGGTTGAAATTCAAGTGAAGTTTTGTGGGTATTTTCAAGGTTGAATTGTGCTGAAACTCAAGTGAAGAAACAAACTAAAAGTGGTTGTATATATGGTGGTCATGTAGCTGAGAATTAATGGACAAAATGCATCTAAATTGAGAGATTTTCATGGGCAGAATTATGGCTGATTAGTGCGCATTTTAATTGACAGATTTATCGAGCATAATGTGAACTACATGTTGGTGTGTGTTTGGGTGGAGAAATGCGTCAAAGTATACAAGTTTATGGAGCATAATATAGAGCTGAATGTGTGGTTAAAATTCGAAGGAAATGTGGCTAAACTCGGTGGCTTTTACAAAGGATGAGAGCTGGAATTTTAATGAAAATACCTTTTTAGCTTCGGAGGAAGGTTGAGGTAAGTTTGCTGAATTTTAAGCTTGGTTTTGCTCTTTTTCTTTTATTAACTCTCTTTCATTTTAATTATTCTAGATTAGGATTGAGTGTGGACAAACCGACCCACACATGAGTGTTGCTAGAATCCATTGTCTAAGTCAATGTGTGAATGATCTTTGTTGTTTCATGGTTTAGAATTGAATCTAGAATTGATTTAACCTAATTTTTTACCTAATAAAGTCGTTTGATAATTCTATGATAATTGGTTTTGAAATTATCATTTTTATTTTGATTTATGAGAATTTGATTTTTATGTATTTTTGTTTAGTTAATTCTTGGGAATTCACATTTCATAATTCACATGCATGCATGTTACTTAAATAGGAAATTGTATAATTTAATTGGACACTCACTTAGGGCTCTTTAGGCATTTATTTTAGTGTTTAATTCAAACATAATTAATCATCATACAACTGTAAATTTGTTCCATGTGTTAGATTACAATTAGCTTATGTTTAGAACATTTTTTTTATCTATGATTTGATATGCATATAACATTTAAATTTTTTAGAATTTGACCATTGAGAAACTCTTTAAATTTTTTTTTCTAATTATTCCATGATATCTTATACTTTTTGAATTTGATTTCAGAATTTTTTTTAAGCCAAAAAATAATTTTTCAATTATAAAATATAAATCAATCTTTAGAAGGTCTAGTTTTCACTCTATTTTTAACACTCAGATTTGTTTTGCAAAGTTAAATTACTAAATGACCTCTTTAATTCTTTGGAAATTTTTGCCTTAATCTACACTTCCTAAATTTAACTTTTGACACATAGAATATTAATAAAAAATTTCTAAAATGAGATATATGATTTTTTTTCTTCTTGAACCCACTACACAAGTGCTCTTATGGAGCTGAGAGATGTTTGTTTATTTTTAAATATGTTATGAATTTGATATTTCCCTATGATTATTTTTCATTTAAAATATACATATTAAACTAGTGGTGTGAATTTTTGTATGATTTTAGAAAATCTCTAAGTTAATTAAAAAAATCAATTGTTTAATACCGTAAAAAATGTTTTGTTTTGGACCTATTAAAATCATTGTGAAATCTAGTATTAAATGAGAGCTAGTTAATTAATTTGATTATTAGGATGATGAACTTGACATATAAGAGTTCTTCGAAAATTTTCATGAAAAAGACTTAACTTCTAGATATTTGTATTAAATTTATTTTGTAGAGTCCTTTGTTTTGATTATTTGTTGATTTTTCTGTGAAGTAACCTATTTGTGAATAAATTTGATATTAGTTGGAATATAATTAATTAATTTGGCATTTTGGATAATAATCTAGATATGTTAAAGATGTTACCTAATTTTTTATTTTCATGAGATAACCTTTCTTGATATTTATTTGGAGTTTATTTTATGAACCAATATTCTATCCTATGTAATGATAATTCCTTTGATTTTGATAATTCGATCACTTTTGAACATGCTTGTGAACCTTTCTTGATTTGGGACATGATATATATATATATAATGAGTTTAGTTTTTAATTATTTTTTAAGCTTATTATTATTAGTTGTGAATTAATTTCATTTTATGAAAGCGATTTTAAATGCTGTCAAGGTACGCTTCTTTCCGTTACTTCTTTATGTATATTAGTATCTATGCTTAATTCATATGATTGGTTGACTTTGTTTTATTTGATCTTCGTGTTGATGATCTTGCTTAATGATCTTGTGTGGAATACATATTATATGTGTTATGATATTTTTAATTGTAAACTAATTCTTTTATTTTATGGAAACACTTGATAAGCTATAAAGGTATGTTCTTCATCTTTTGTGATTATTGCTTATTGAATGGGTATGTTTTAACATATACTTTGATCCATGGTACCCATTGATTTACCCATTAATTGTCATGATTATCTCCTAGCTTTTAGGGCTTAGAGGGATATTAAGATTGTTCGCCGTACCTTTCCAATATGTAACATGATTCTGGAATACAATTTGGTTTTTGTAAATTTGTCTTTTTTTATAGGAGTCATAGTTTTTTTTTTTTTTTTTCCCTTTAAAAAATATAATAAAAATAAGTGACAATTTCATTATTTATAAATTTAGTTTTCACAAAACAAAAATGATTCTCATCATGGAGTGGGAACGAATGTAAAAATGTGGGATCACAAGTAGTTTAAAAAGTAATTGAAAAAAAAAAAAATTATGTAAGAACTTTTATATTTTACATATCAACATCTTAAAGAATAAATTAAGAAGATTATTTGTTATGTTTGAATTTCAAAAGAAGATTTTATTCTTAAAAAATAATTAAAAATTAATATTTTCAAAACTATGTTTCGATAACTATTTAATTTTTTTTTTCAATCTGTTTACTTGATTCCATTGAAATAAATAAAATGCCCACTAACCCCACAACAATTTAAGGAAACCATTCCTTAAATACAAGGAATCCTATTCTCATGCCTCTTTTATGAATGGAATTCTTCAAATTTGAGGAATAAAATTTCATTTTATAAATGGATTACCTAATTTACCCATCATGTATTTCTAATATATAATAATAATTGTTTAAATATAACAATACATTATAATTCCTTTCCTTTCCATTTGGATTGGGTTTTCTGAAAAAGTCAGTAAACGTGTCACATAAGTTTGCAACGACAGCAGAAGTGAAGAGAGCTCCACTACCACAGTAAACAATAAAAAGACAGACCATGATGACATTATTTTATTTGGCCAAGGGTCTCATCCACCGCCATTTCTGCTCCTCTGCTACTCTGCCCCTCCATGCATGCTCTCTTTTTCAGACCTTTTGCTTTCTCCAAGATCCTTGCTCATAAGTTTCAACTACACTGTTCATTTCTGCCTCTCACAGCTACTCAGTAATGTTGAATTACAACCACGCCCGCACACAACTGAGAAGATCCTCCAGATTCTCATCCTCTTCTTCACCCACCAACGCCCAAAATGCTTGTGTTGCAGCGTCTCCGTCAGCCGCCTCATCTCCGGTTCGTGCATTGTTTGCTTCTTTCTCTTTTTGGGCTTTGTTTGGTTTATGAGAAAGCAGTAGAAAGCGAGGGGAAATGAAATCTTCAATTTTATGTTTTATGTTGTTTTATTTTTCTTGTCTATAGATATTTTTTTTTGTCTGTTTTACTATAAAATTTTTTCAAGATGGATGTTTGGTTGCATTTCCATCAGCAGCCTCATTTCCGCTTCGTGCATTGCTTGTTTGTTTTGTGTTGTTTTTTGTCTTGGTTTGTTTGCCCTTTCTTTGGTGGCTGAGAAAGAAGTAGGAAATGAGGGAGACATGCAAATTTGAATGTTTGTGTTCCAAAATGCATGTATACGTTTTCTTTTTTGGTCCTTTGTTTGGTTACAGAGAAAAAAAATTGGAAAATGAGAGAAAATAAAGTCTTGAATTTATGTTTTATTTTCGTTTTTATAATTTTTTTTTATTGACTGTTTTTTTTTTTTTTTAATTGCATATTTGATAGCATCTCCATCATTACTTCCATCTCTAATTTGGCACATTGCTTGTTTGCGCTTTGTTTGCTTCCAGAGAAAACTGTAGTGAATGAGAGGAAAAATTCTTGAACTATATGTTTTATTTTGTTTCTTTTAGAAATTTTCTTTCTTAGTATAATATTTCTTTTCTTCAATATGCATTTTTGGTAGTATCCGCACGAGTAATCTTCTCCAATTTGTCATAGCAGAGAAAGCAGTAGAAAACAAGAGAAAATGGCATTTTGAATTTTATGACTTATGTTGCTTTCCAAAAGCCTAATTGGCATTTTTTTTAACATCTCATTTTCTCAAAGTGCATATTTGATAGCATCTCTGCAGCTTTGTCGCTGGTTTGTGAATTGCTTGTTTGTTTTTAAGCTTTCCCTTTGTCTGGTTGCTAAGAAAGCAGTTGAAAATGATAGAAAATAAAAATTTCAATCACATTTTTTTTTCAATTTAAATTTAATTTTTTTTGGAAAAACTCTCCACCACATCTTTTCAGCACCCACAGGAAGAATTTCATTAAAACCTGAGAAAGTGTATGGGATTGGTGTATTGTTTGTTTGTTCTTCTTTTTCCCCTGTTTTGTTGCTGAAAAAGCAGTATAAAATAGGAGAAAATAAAATTTGAATTTTATTTTTTATGTCTTTTTATTTTTATTCTTTTTTCAATGTTTTTTTTTATATACATTTTTCTTGCGTCGAAATGTGGTTTGTGCATTTTTGTTTGTTTCTTGTTTGTCCTTCGTCTTATTGCAGACAAAGCAGTAGAAAACAAGGGAAGATAAAATCTTGAGTCTTTGGAGGATGCCTTCCTCCATCATTTTCCATGAAGGATTTCTATTTAATGGTGGTGGGCGGCTATTGACATTAAGTACATATATGTAGATGTCACTGATGTGAAAGATTTTAGAGTTGGGAGTAACTCCTATACTGAATGGCAGTGGTGATATTGTTGTGATTCACAAGGGGCAATTTCTGCTATTTTGGTGACGATGCAGTTCATGATTTGGAATGATAGTGTGTTTGAAATTTTTGGATATGGAGGATGCTGGTTCTCCCTTTCTTGCTGCACTAAGGGTTGCAAGGATGACTTTCTTAGGGTGTTCTATGTGGGGGTTTTTGGGATGATTCATGGTGCATTGTTGGTGGCTTTAATATATTCAGTTTTCTCAAGGGTCTCTTTAGCTACCAAAGGAATTTTGAAATTGATTAAGGAGTTCAATTTTTTGGAGATTCCGTTGACCTGTGGTGTGTTTATATGGTGTGTTGGGCAGAGTGGATAGTCTGTCTTGTTTTGGGCCATTTTCTGCTCTATGGGGGTCAAGAAAAGCATGTCTCAATTTGTGTCAAAGTATCCTTCTGAAACATTTATCAGATCATGCTTTTATTTTTCTTGATCGTGTTGGGTTGAGAAGGGATAAATCTTCATTAGATTTGGTTGCATGTGACCAAAGGAAGATGGGCTTAGGAATTTGGTTAAAAAGTTTTTTTTTTTCTTGGGGGGTGGGGTTGGGCACTATGAGTTGGGGTGATAAAGATCATTGTACCTTCTTATTGGTTGGAAAAATAACTATGATATTTGATTAAAAAATAGTACACATATATAATGGTTTCTAAGAGGCAAACACCCAATATACAGCTGTCCTAATCACTAATTTACAGCTATCCTAGTCAATAGTTGACTGTTATAGTTATCCTAATTCGTACATTGATTGATTAATTCTACGAGCTAATATTAACAACTAATTTATACCATATATAGGTCCTTTAGAGCTGATCAGACCCTAAGATCCGGGTATTTTGTTGATTTCCTACATTCCCCCTTAAGCTGGTTCAAAGATATTTTCATTCCTAGCTTGCATGTCAATAAGTTGAAGCTTGGATTAGACACTCCTTTAGTGAATATATCAGCCTACTGCAATTTAGATGAAATAAAAAGGAGTGCAAATGAGAGCATTATTAATCTTTTCTTTGATGAAGTGTCTATCCACTTCAACATGTTTAGTGTGGTTGTGTTGAATTGGGTTATGTGCAATACTTATGGCTGCCTTATTGTCGCAATATAGCGTCATAGGTTCTTCAATGTCTACTCATAATTCTTTTAGTAGAGTTTTGATCCACATGAGTTCACAAATACCTAGGGCCATAACTTGGTATTCAGCCTCAACACTTGATCTAGCAACTACTGGTTGTTTGCTCCTCCAAGCCACCAAATTGTCCCCTACAAAGGTGCAATACCATGAAGTAGATTTCCTGTCGGTTATAAATCCAGCATAATCAACATCACTGCAAGCCTTGCATGTGATCGTTTTTAGAGAATTTCAACCCATGCTTGGAGTAGCCCTTAGATCGTTTTTACAGAATAACAAACCCATGCTTGGAGTAGCCTTCAGATATCTCAATATCCTCATTACAACTTGCAAGTGATCTTCTGAGGGAGCATGCATGAATTGACTCACGACACCAACAACATATGCAATGTTTGGCCTTGTATGAAATAGGTATATCAACTTTCCAACAAGCCTTTAATATCTTCTTTTATCAATTGGTACTCTATCTAAGTTTATCCCTAGCTTATGATTATGATCTATACGTGTATTCAAAGGCTTACACCCTAACATTCCGGTTTGTTCTAGAAGATCAAGAATGTACTTTCTTTGAGACACTTATATTCCCTTTTTTGATCGTGCAACCTCAATGCCAAGGAAATATCTAAGACTTCCCAAGTCTTTAATTTCAAATTCCTTGGCTAATTTGCCTTTGAAGTTCTGTATCTCCTCATGATCATCCCCAATGACTCTAGTGTCATTCACATAGATAGTAAGAATAGTCATCTTTTTTCTTGGTGAACATTTGATGAACAATGTGTGGTTTCCTTGGCTTTGTTGATATCCAAACCCCATAGGGACTGAACAAATCTTTCAAACCAACCCCTTGCGAACTGTTTCAAGTCATATAAAGACTTGTTTAACTTACACACCTTCCCATCCTTAAATTGCCCCTCAAATCTAGGAGGTACATGAAGACTTCTTCTTCCAAGTTCCTACGAAGAAAAACATTTTTTACATCAAATTGTTGAAGTGACCAATCTCAATTTGCAAGAAGAGATAGTAGGATTCTGATGGAGTTTATCTTTGTAATAGGTGCAAAGGTTTCTTGGTGGTCAATCTCATAGGTTTGGGTGTGCCCCTTGGCGTCCAATCTTGCTTTATATCTCTACTTGATGGTAAACACCTATTTATATCCAACTGGATGCTTTCCTTTAGGTCGATCAACTATATCCCACGTATCATTCTTGTATACAACCTTCATTTCTTCATCTATTGCCTCCTTCTACTTGGGGTTAACAAGTGCTTCTTGTATATTTTTTGGGACTAAACTTGAACTCAACTTTATAGAAAAGGCCTTATAGTTGTTGTTCATCCTGTGATAAGACAAGAAATTCGACAAAGGATTTGTTACAATTCCTAATGCCTTTTCTGATGGCTATAGGAATGTCCAAATTAGTATCAACCACTTAGACAACATTGGGAGGATTTAAAATTATAGAATCAAGAGGATTAGGAGACATACCTTCTTCTAGGGTCAATGATTGATTGTGCTTTGGAGGATTTTGACCTTGTTCCAGCCTAGTTTCCTGAGGTCTTCTTGAGTAAACAAACAACTTTGAATCTTGACACTTTCCTTGATTTCGTAGCTCTGATTTTTTAGGCTCCCCCTGAATTTCATTTCTCTCACCCTCCCAAGTAGGCAATGGCAAAGGTAGGGACCAATCTTGGGACCGATCTTCTGCTCCCAATTTCTCCTCCTGAAGATTAGTCTTTTGATAATAGGGTTGTCCTCAAAGAAGTTAACATCCATTGTAGCAAATTTCTTTTGAGAAGAAGGATGGTAGCATTTATAACCCTTTTGAGTGGGAGAGTAGCCTAAGAAGATACATTTAGTAGCTCTAGGGTCAAGTTTAGATCTGCCTTTACTTGGGATATGAACAAAAACAGTGCATCCAAACACTTTTGGAGAGAGTCCCAAACCATGATATATGGGAAAAATAATTTTTCAAGGTTTCAATAGGTGGTTTTGCAGTCAAGGGCTTTTGAAGGCATACTGTTTATTAAGTAGGCTGCTGTGAGGATAGCATCCCCTCCCAAAAGTCATTGTAACATTTCTTGCAAACATAAGTGCCTGAGCTACTTTGAGGAGATGTCTATTCTTTTATTCAGCGACCCCATTTCTTTGAGGGATATCCACACATGTAGATTGATGGATAATGCCATTTTGACTGGAGAACATATTTGGAACTCAATTCCATTATCAGATCTAATCACTCGTACTTGGACACCAAGTTGTATTTGCACCATTTTATAGAAGTTTTGCAGGATGGGAATAGTTTCAGATTTCCTCTTTAAGAGATACACCCAATTAGTCCTGCTACAATCATCAATAAAACTAATAAACCTCCTAGCTCCAAAAAGGCAAGTTACCTGTGAAGGTCTCCACACATTTGTATGTATAATAGAGAAAGGAACTTCATTTCTCTTATTACTTAAAGGATAGGGAATCTGATGGTTTTTTGCCAATTCACACACTTCACACTTGAGCTTAGAGTTATCTAGGTTGATACAAAGTTTAGGATATAATCGTTGTAGGTAAGCAAAAATTGGATATCCTAGTCTCTCATGCATCAATCAATAGCTTTCAAAAAATCCTTCAGCAGTCCCCTTTGTTTGATAAGCCTGAACTTTTCCTCCTTCCTTGGTGTCTAGGTAGTATAGGCCATTTCTCTCCTTAGCACTACCAATCATCTTCCCCTAAGTGGGGTCCTGGAAATCACAATGATTTGGGAAAAAAATTACTGAACAGTTGCAGGTTTTTGTAAGTTTGCTGATTAGACAAAGGGTTACAAGACATTTTTGGAACATGCAGTACCAAAGTGAGGGTAATCTTTGGCGAAAGAGACACATTTTCTTTACCAATAATTGGAGTAAAAGTTCCATCAACAACCTGCACCTTTTGTTTGCTAGAGCAGCGTATATATGACAAGAAAAAATTGGGTTCTTTGGTCATATGATCACTAGCTCTTGAATCAATGATCCAGGAGTTAGAATTAGATACACTAGTGGTTGTAAGAGCTTTATGGAGTGTACTTGATTGTGCAAAAGCACAAGAAGTGGAAGTGGGAGTAACCTTTGTCTTTCCTATGATTTTATTCAAAAGATCAAGTTGTTCCTTTGTAAAAGGCAGATTCTCATTTGTTGATACAGTATTAGCAGCAGAGGTGGGGCCTGATACTGTCTCAGCTTGAAAACTCTTGCTAGGCTTGGAAAATTTTCCATTCTTATTCCCTTGTTGTGGCCTTCCATTTAGTTTCCAGCATGTCTACCTTGTGTGTTTGGGTCTTTTGCAATAATCACACCATCTTGTATCTTTCTCTCGTCCTTTGTTTGTGTTTGATTTGTTCTCCATGGCCACATTGAGAGTAGAATTATCATGATATGGTGTTTTCATAATAGCATCAACTTTGGATTCTTCATTACGCACAAGGGAACACACTTCATTCAATGAAGGAATGGGAAATTTTCCAAGGATTCGACTCCTTACCTGATCTAGCTTCGGATTCAAGCCAACAAGGAATTCAAAGATCCTGTCTTTCTAATAAATCAACAAACATTGCAACATCCTTTGGTGATTCCATTTCAATGTGTTGATAAATGTCCACCTCTTGCCATAATAACTTCAATGTATTATAGTATGCTGTGACGGTCAATTCTCATTGTTTGGTTGCATGAATCTTGTTCATCAATTCAAACACTTGAGCAGCATCTCCTTGCTTTGAATAGGTATGTCTCCTTTGCTGTAGAGAGAAATAAGAAAGGCTTAGCTATTTCTGGTTGCATTGAATTCAACAACTTGGACATTATTAAGGAGTTTTTAGCTTCATGATTCAAAGTTAGGATCTGAAGTTTTTGGTTCTATTGTTGTGCCACGTAGATACTCCATCTTCCCTCAACTTAATAGAAAGAGTTTGGCTGATTGAGACCATTCAAGGAATTTATGATCATTGAATTTTTTGGTGGTAATTTGGAGAGTAGGATTATCAAGTTGATTGGAGACTTTAGGAATTCTGAAAGTCTGGGAGGTTTGTTAAGCCACGAGGAGAATTGAAAATGAAGAAAAAAAATTCAGAAGGGGCGAAATAAGGAGCAGACACCAAAGTTAGAAGGAAGGACGGAGACACCAAGAAAAAAAAGGGAGAAGAAAGTAAGGCAAAGTTGCCAGAGAAAATTAAGTCCAAGAAACCAGTGGCTCTGATACCATATTGGTTGGAAAAACAACTCTAATATTTGATTAAAAAATAGTAGACATATATAATAATGTCTAAGAGGCAAACACCCAATTTGCAGCTATTCTAATTACTGATTTACAGAAATCCTAGTCAATAGTTGACTATTACAGTTATCCTAATTTGTACATTGATTGAGTAATTCTACTAGCTAATATTAACAACTAATATATACCACATATAGGCCATTTAGAGTTGATCAGACCCTAAGATCAGGGGATTTTGTTGTTTTCCCACAATTCTTGCTAAGTTATTGGGCTATGGTTTGAAGAGATGTGATAAGCTTCATTAGTGGCTTCCATTGACATAGGTATCTTGGGCAAAGTTGGAATGTTACTTTTACTGTTTTGGTGTCTAAACAAGGTGGGTCTAAAAATATTAAGGTATTTACTACGATTATTTTGTTTGGAAATTATGGAAAAAATTGACAAGAAAATCTCATTCATTTAGAATAGAATACACATTTGGTTATATACAAAAGGATAAGCCATAGGCTTGTTATAGAAAATAGGAACTACCTTAAACCAAATCCTTATAAATTAGTAAACTAAATCCCTATAAATCAGGGATTACATTATTTCCTAAGTTTAAACCTATTTATAGAAAATACAAATTCAACACCCTTCAAAAACATGTTCTCCATACCCCCCTCAAGCTGTTAAGCAAATATTAGGCATTGCTAGCTTGCCAATTATTGCTTGAAACATGGTATTGTTTAGACTCTTGGTTAGAAAATTCGTGAGTTGACCACCTGAGGAGACGTATGATGTGCAGATGAAGCCATTGTCGAATTTTTCTTCGATAAAGTGCCTATCTACCTCCACATGTTTGGTTCGGTCATGTTGCATAGGATTATATGCAATATTGATCGTTGATTCGTTGTTGCAATAAAGTCTTATAGGCGCTTCCTAGTTAATCTCAAGATCTTCTAGGATTATTTTTAGCCATAGCAATTCAAAAATGTAAAGTGCCATTGCTTTAAGTTCCATCTTGACACTTGACCTTGCTACTACATTCTGCTTTTTACTCCATATTACTAGGTTTCCACCAAGGAATGTACAATAACTTGATGTTGAGCGTCTATCTACCACTGACCTTGTATAATCAACATCTATATAAGCTTCAAGAGTCAAACTCGTTCCTTTCTTGAGCAGAATCCCTTTTCCTTGGTGTTCCTTTGAGATGGTGTAGTATCTTGTGAACTACTAAGAGATATGCTTCCTTAGGATTGTGCATAAATTGATTCACCATGCTGACAACATATGCAATATTAGATCTTGTGTGCGATAAGTAGATTAATTAACCCATCAATCTCTAATTGTTTCCTTTATCTACACTATCATTGCTATTATTATCACCAAACTTGTGATTGGGCTCCATAGGTGTGTCTGTTGGTTTATAAGTTGACTTCCCAGTTTCCTTTAACAAATCCATCACATGCTTCTGTGGGGATACAAAAATTCCTTGTTGTGACTGTGCCACTTTAATCGGCTTAGTTCTTTAATCTTGAAATCTTTCATTAACACTTCTTCAAACTATCCCTTTCCTTTTCATCATTTCCAATCACAATTATATCGTCCACATAAACTAACAAGGCCATAACTCTCCTGAAGCAGTGCTTGATGAATAAGTTGTGGTCACCTTGATTTTGCTTGTACCCATCAGTAATTATCACCTTAGCAAATCTTCAAAACCAAGCACGAGGAGATTGTTTCAAACTATACAAGACCTTCTTAAGCTTCTACCTTCTAGATTCTTGCCAAATCTTCGAGGACCTTATATATAAATTTCTTCTTCAAGATACCTATGTAAGAAATCATTCTTGATATCAAATTGTTGTAAATTCTACTCAAAGTTGATGGTTAAGGATAACAACATCTGAACTGTATTCATTTTGGTTACGGGTGCAAAGGTCTCTAAAAAAAATTACTCCATAAGTCTAGGTATATCCTTTTTCAACAAGCCTTGCTTATACCTCTTAATTGATCCATTCGCCTTGTATTTTACAATAAAAACCCCTCTTACAACCTACTAGACTCTTTCCTTTTAACAGCTCCACTATCTCCCATGCTTTATTTTATTTTTTCTAGTGCTTCCATCTCAACACTTATGGGTTGTCTCCACTTTTCACTATTTAATGCCTCGAATAGGGTTCTAGGAATAGTAACAATGCTTAGTTGGGTAAGGAAGGCTTGGTAGGAAGGTGACAATCTATCATAGGATACAAATTGAGCTAGTGGGTATAAAGGGTGTTTGGTAAACTCTCTCGTACCTTTCTTGAGGCTATGGGTAGATACAAATCATTATTATCAACGACATCACAAAAATCATCAAAAGAAGATTTGAGTAAAACATTGACCTCATTTTTAAAGATTGGTTCTAACTCTTAGATTTGCATAGGTTCAACAAAGGAATCATTTCTTCTTGAGCATACCTGTAGCGGTTAGAGTAGAATTGTGAACTGGACTTTCCTTAGTCAATGACATGGGACTAGAAGAGAATGGTTTGATAGTAGACAAAATTGGAGTGAGACTGGGACTGATTGTGGCCTCAAATGAGGGAGATTGTGAAATGGAGGGCAATTCAAGTAAGAATGAGTCATTGCCTTTATCTTCCAAGAATGATGTCTCCCCTTGAAGATAAGGATGAGTAAAATAATTTTCTTTATCAACAAAGGTCACATTGGTAGGAACAAAATTTTTTTGAGAAGGAAGCTGGTAATATTTATAAGATGGTAAATCATCTTATTAGTTGGGATTTAGTGTGTAAGCCGAAGGTGGAAGGAGGATTGGGGTTTGGGAAGATTTCTTTAAGGAATCGTGCTATTTTAGGGAAGTGGCTATGGAGGTTTTCTATTTAGTTTTACATTTGATTTCATTACTTACTTGGGCATATATGTTGAATGGAAGAAAAATGAGTTGAAATAGGTGTGATTATCCATTGGATATCTTGAATATTTTTTCTGTTCATTTTGGTTAATGATATCTTATAGCAATTGGAAATCAGTTAAGGAGAAAAGTGTTTTTATGAAGTAATTTTAGGGAGTCTTGAAGCATTTGCATGTGACTTTCATTTGATATTTGTTGGGTGAATGTTGCTGCATTCATATTTGCATGTGATCTCTATTTGTGTTGAAAAGTGTTTGAAGAGAAAAGAAGAGATTTGTTATAATTTATAAGGTTAGATAAATTGTGCTGGGAGACCTTTTTAAATAGTTTAGCAACACCAATTTACCCCTCTCTAGGTATAGTCCGTATTTGAGATTCTTTTTCAATCTTTATTTCTGAAAAGGGAAAGAACCAAATGTTTTAAGTACTGAAAATTAAGGTGGCCTGACCTAAAATGCCACAACATTATTTCATTGACAAAGAAGAAGATGCATAGTTTGTTGTGGATGCTTGTTTATTCCCGAAGTTGTCACCCTCAAAGTAGTAGAGTCCACCATGCCCTTTAGCACTGCCAATCCTGTTTCTTAAAGTCATTTCTTGAAATTCACCATGAGATGGTAAGAATTGGATTGAGCAATCAAGATCTTTTGAGTTTGCTTATAGATAGTAGGTTACAGGCTAATTGAGGAACATGTAAAACATCATAAAGGGTTATACGAGGGTTTAGAACAATTGTACCAACCCATGCAACTGTTGCAAGGGAACTGTTTGCAATTTTCACCTTAATATGTCCTAAACCAGGATTATAAGTAGAGAAGAGACCTGTGTACCTTGTCATATGATTTAAAGCACTAGAGTCTATGATCCAAGGGTCCAATTTTTTAGTAATACTATTTAAAGTAGTCCGAAAAGTGCCTTTTTGGGCTAGGAAAGATGTGTTACGGGCATTCTGAGAAGAAATAGTGCCTGATGGAGGTGAGATTGTGGTAGTTGATGGTGCTAACAACTGTTCAAGTTGGTCTTTATTTAGTGAGACATTGAACGAATTCTCATCAGTCTTGTTTCTAGGTTTTGACATAGTACGGATTCCTCTTGGGTTCTGAAAAGTACTCTTGTTTCCTCTATTGTCCTTCCAATTTTGTGGCTTCCTATACAACTTCTAGCAATTTTCACGATTATGGTTAGATCTCTAGCAGTGTTCATACCAGAGATTACCACTTTTTCATGCATTACGAGTATCCCCGCGGGCATCTTCATGAACTCCATCAACTCCATGAGTAGCTAGGGCAAAATTATCACCAGCTGGAACTGAAATAGTGGCCTTTGTTGGACTGAGCATCACTCTTTTCTGTGTCCCTTCTCGTCGTACCTCAGTGAACACTTCTTCAATTTTGGGTAAAGGTTTGGTGGCTAGAGTTGACTACAAACAACATCGAGGTCTTGGTTGAGTCAGACAGAAAATTTTAAATACGCTCCTTGTCAATTCTTGCCTTAAACCTTTCGCAATCTTCAGTACACTTCCATTCAATGGTAGGTTCCAAATTGTTTGGACATGACACTAATTGTGGATTTGGACTGGAAAGGGTAGATCATGGATTCATTTCATGGCTAGAAAAGGTTTAGGGGTTGATACTTGGATATTCAATGGACTCTAGGTTGGGATTAAGTTGGTAAAGTTGGGTGTTACTTTTAACTTGTAAACATTTGATTTCGCAGTGTACTGCTTTCACCAAGACATGGTTCCATGTTTTTTCCTGAAAGGGGTTTCATTCAAAAACAAGTTTTAATTTTTTATTTTTTTTTGATAAGTAAGACAATTGTATTAAAAGCCCCAAAAAGCACTAAAATTATACATGATGAATACAAGGACAAAAAAAAAAAAGAGGGATAGATAAAAAACCAACACCCTCATTTCACTTACAGCCCAGCCAATTTATGAAATCTAAAAGGGATAAAGAATTAGACTCTATATGTACCCTAACCCACTCCAAGAACATGTACATGAAGGAGTATAAAATCACGTGGTTTGTTAGTTCAGAATCTTTAAAAGCTCTTCGATTTCTCTCGTTCCATTATGTCCAAAATAGACACAAAGGTGCAGCTTTCCAGGCCTTCTTCCTCTTCTTCCCAACAAAGGCAACCCACCAACTAATGAGGACATCCTTGATTGAGAACGGCATCACCCACTGAACATTGAACATAGCCTAAATAAGATGCCACAACATGCTTGCCTTAGGACAATGAATGAGAATATGGTTTGTTGACTCCTCTTCACCCTTAACAAACAACATCTGTTTGGAAGACTCCAACTCCTCCTTTTTAGCTGATCCAGAGTTAGAATTTTAAGTGTTAATAAAAGATGGTGTGATTGATTTTAAGATTAGTTCAAACAAATATGGCTGAAATATGTCCTTGATGTATTTTTCCTGTGGTGATTCTCTTTATTTCTTTTCTCCTTTTACTTCAGTAGCTGCCATTTTAGGCTTCTCTTTTCCTTATTTGATATATTTTATACTTTTATATTTTAATAATATTTCTATTTCCCATCAAGACAAAAGAATTTGAAATGTCTTTGCAGGGGTCCTTGACCAATTAACTTGTACATTGATGAGCCATTTCCATATTCATGCTTTTGAGTGCTGTTTGTCAATCATCTGATTAAAATATTATTTTGTCTTCAATTCTTATGTTCATTGTTTTGATTGGGAATTGAATATCTTGCAGAGTTGCAAGAAAAAGGATCAAAGCTTGACGTTGAAGTGAGTGATACTCTGCAGACTTGTCTTTTGGTGGTTTTTACTGTCTCCTCTTTCCTGGTTTACATGTTTTTTCATGTTTCTATATTTGTCCTTTTTCTTTTTCCCATTTTTCTATTTTTGTGGCTTGGCACATTGTTCATGCTCCTAGTTGTAGGGCTTGTGGTGAAGAAGAAATATTTTTGAATGTGGAAGATATGAGCTCTGGGCGATCTCCAGTAAATGCTACACCACAAAGGGAATGGCTGAGAAACTTCAAAACCAAATCATTACCTTTATCATTGCATGAAAATGGCAATGGGGAACCTGTTCCGCTGAAAACTTATGACCCAAACTTTTCTGGTGGGAAGCACTTGAGAAGATCCCCAAGGTTTATTTCAACTCCTTCCGCAACTGGAGATGGTTTTAGAAAGCGAAAGGTCAATTCAGGAGAAATCAAATCCCCTGAATTGTCTCCATCAGTGATTGAAAATTCTGTATCTCTAAGAGCTACTGACCTAAAAATGTGGGATGCAAAGTGCTTGAGAAGATCACCGAGATTATCATCATCCAACTCCGTTCAGCTTCAAGAGAGATTTTTGACAAGTTTAGCAGAAATGAAATCTCCTGAACATGAAAATTCTGTCTCTTTACAAGCTACTGACCTAAAAGTGGAGGATGGCAAATGCTTGAGAAGATCACCGAGATTATCATCATGCAACTCCGCTCAGCCTCAAAAGAGATTTTTGACAAGTTCAGCAGAAATGAAATCTCCTGAACTTGAAAATTCTGTCTCTTTAAGAGCAACTGACCTAAAAGTGTGGGATGGCCAGTGCTTGAGAAGATCAACGAGATTATCATCATCCAACTCTTTTCAGCCTCAAGAGAGATTTTTGACAAGTTTAGCAGAAATGAAATCTCCTGAACATGAAAATTCTGTCTCTTTACGAGCTACTGACCTAAAAGTGGGGGATGGCAAGTGCTTGAGGAGATCACCGAGATTATCATCATCCAACTCCGCTCAGCCTCAGGGGAGATTTCTGACCAGTTCAGCAGAAATGAAATCTCCTGAACTTGAAAATTCTGTCTCTTTAAGAGCTACCGACCTAAAAGTGTGGGATGGCAAGTGCTTGAGAAGATCACCGAGATTATCATCATCCAACTCTGCTCAGCCTCAAGGGAGATTTCTGACCAGTTCAGCAGAAATGAAATCTCCTGAACTTGAAAATTCTGTCTCTTTAAGCGCTACCGACCTAAAAGTGTGGGATGGCAAGTGCTTGAGAAGATCACCGAGATTATCATCATCCAACTCTGCTCAGCCTCAGGGGAGATTTCTGACCAGTTCAGCAGAAATGAAATCTCCTGAACTTGAAAATTCTGTCTCCTTACGAGCTACTGACCTAAAAGTGTGGGATGGCAAGTTCTTGAGAAGATCACTGAGATTATCATCATCCAACTCCATTCAGCCTCAAAAGAGATTTCTGACAAGTTCAGCAGAAATGAAATCTCCTGAAATTGAAAATTCTGTCTCTTTAAGCGCTACTGACCTCAAAATGTGGGATGGCAACTTCGTTCAGCCTCAACAGAGATTTCTTACAAGTTCAGCAGAAACAAAATCCCCTGAAATTGAAAATTCTCTCTCCTTAAGAGCTTCTGACTTGATGTGGGATGATAAGTGCTTGAGAACATCACCAAGATTATCATCATTCAACCCATTGCTGCCTCAAAAGATATTTCTGACAAGTTCTCAATCTTCAGAAAGTGGAAATGATGCTAAGATTGTGTCTTTCGGAACATCTGATGTGACAGTTATGGATGAAAAATGCTTAAGAAGATCTCCAAGATTATCCTCATCTCTGGTTGGGCCTGGAAGCAGCAAACCTGTATTTTCCTGTTCTGAGTCATCCGATTCATTTGAGAAACGGCCTTGTAAGAAGATTGTGCTGCCTACTTCAGAAAACAGACATGGACAATACAAAAGGACATCTTTCTTTATTGGAGATCCAGTTCCTGATAAAGAAGCTCAAGAAAGGTGGCACTGGCGTTATGACCTGAAGGTGGAGCATAACTACTTTTTCTTTAGGTTCCTTTGATTTGATTTGCAATGGTTTTACTTAGCGTGCAATTTGCAAAGAGTGTTCCATTATTATCCCTTTGTCTGTGTAGAAACCAGATAAAACTAAAAGAAAATAAGTTCATGTTTGAAGGTATTTTCTGAAACAGCTTTAAGAAATGAATTCACAGAAAAACAAAATAATATTCTGAAACAGGCTGTTTTTTTCTGTTCCATTTTTCTTGTACAGAAACCAAAATACCATTTTTCTTGATATTTACCGAAAATACATCCTTACAATCAAAATTTCTTATACAATTAAGGAAAAAAAATGCCCCCAAACAATTCCTTCTGTTTTTTAAACTCTTGTTTTTTCTTCTTTTTCTCTTTCTTTTCTATTCTAGACTTCTATATTATAGAACTGTTCCGTGGACATATAGATCAATACATCCTATCCTTTGGAATCTTATGCCTTCCGCTATTATGGCTTCTAAATAACTCAATGGAGTTTTTGTTCTCTCAGGTCTATGCTAATGAAAATTTAAGATTTAAAAAATCAGAGTTTCTTTCTTTCCTACCTTTATAACAACCAAATGTGCATCATTGTTTTGTTTTCTTTTTCAGGCGCACACACATAGTATGTTGTATAATTTAGTTTTGGCTCACTTTATTGTCTTTTTACATCTGTCATAATTAGGAAACTTGAAATAATAAGAGTGAGATAAATTGTTTGAGCGTAGTTCATCTAAATCTCCCTTTTCCTATAGGTGTGAAAATGAGTAAAAATTTGGACTGTGTTTAGCTTTTAAGAAGAAAATATTGCTACTATGGTGGTTGTAGTCTTCAAGAAGATCAATACCAACAACTTGCTTCGATCGAGGCCTTATAAATCTCCTAGCCCGGACCAATGTGTTTGGTGTTTGGAGAGTAGTGAATCAACTGATCATCTCTTTCTTTATTGTCTCATTGCACTGGGACTTTGACATAGGCTATTCCATATTGTCATGATTGATTAGGCACCTCCTAGAGTTATGGTAGAGATGTTGGCAATCTCTTTTGAGGCTTTTGTAGTCAGTCAGAGGTAAAGTTCTTGATGAGTTGCTATCTTACCTTTGATATGGTTTTCATGGCGAACCTTGGATTGCTATCTAAATGATCCAAATAAATGGCACTAGGCAGAGTGTTTCCAGTTAGAGAGGAATGTTAGGATATTTGAGGATAGATAGAGATCCATGGATGTTATTTGAGATTTTGGCTCCTTTAGGCCTTGCTCAAAGAGATCACAAAGGCTTTATTGGTTACCCTCTTCAAGAGGCTCCATTAGTGGGTGTTCTCTTTTTGGGCAGTCATGGAAAATGAAGTATAGGAAGTGTGATTAGAAATCATTTAGTACCAGTAGTAAGAGACCTTACTCTAAACTTGTTGGAGTGAATTTAGTTATTGAGGCAGAGATACTAGCATTACTAAAGGGCTTGCTGCCGGCTAAAAGCTTTGTGCCTATTCAATCTAATGATAGGATGTTTTGCTATTGTAATATCTTGGGGTCTAATAGGAAGAGAGACTAGTGGAAGTTCAACAAATGGAACCACAAAATTCTAAATGTTGCTACTGAGGTGGAATGCTCCTTTTCTCAGGTTCCTCATCCAGCTAATAAACTTGCAGTCTTACAGACCAGTTATCTAATCAAGGAGCTAAGCACTTAGTCCCCTTTTTAGGAGACCTTTTTGCCCAGAGTGTATTAAGTTTCCAAGGTGTGTGTACATTGCCTTTTTTTCCCTTTTGTCTGGGCTGATGATTTTAGTTTTTTTTGGAACAGTATACATGCTTACTTTCTGATCAACAGTTGTACATTTGGAAAGATTGCTTGTCCTTCTTGTCTTTATCATTCAATGAATGAATATGTTTGTTTCCGATTAAGAAAAGGTTGTAGTCGTCAAAATACATTTACCCTAATGTTGTTCAATGTTCCTTTGGCAATGCTGAAGGAGACAAAACATCAAGGACAGACAATCTTGCATCTACTGGAGATGATGCTTCACCAAAATGGTGACATTAACAAAGTCAAAGAAACTTCTAAAGTCTAGAAGATTCTTCTGAACAATGCCCTTGGAGGAGCCTGGACTCATGGGTAACAGCATGACAAATTTTGAATGAGAAACGCCAACATCTTGTCTTCCATCTTCTGACTGATTGTTCCATTGTTTTCTTCTCTTGTAAACCCTCTCACAAATTGAGTGCATTGTGGACCAAGTGAAATGAGAGAAAATGCCAAAAAAGTGGCTGTTCATTCTTTCTTAGAGCCAAAGGGGTCATTGAATTGGCTAATGTATTGTTAAATGCTGTCATCTCCACCACTAGCTATTCACCAAGGACCAAGAAAAAGGAGCAAGGGAAAGAGGGAGCCACCACTTGAAAGACAACATCTCCTCCCTTTTTGTTTTCATGTGGGAAGTCCAACAGGTGCTATGCTTAATAATTATTGACCTTGTTCATCACTATATCATTACACTAGAGCCTCAATTAATTAATTCTATAGTTAGAGTCATTTGATAAACCGATAGGATTCATAATATTTTTTATGCTACTTCACTATTCTTTGCTGCTATGCTTTTCTAATATGTCATTTTATCTTTTGTTTTCTATTGACCAATTTCTAGTATTTTAAAATATTAAAGTTCTGAGTATTGATGTCCTGAAGTTTGCAGAATAAAAGATTCAAGGGTCAAGGCTTGAAATTGAAGTGAGTGATAATCTTGTGACCCAGTCTTAATTGGGTTTTATTGTGTCATTCTTACTACTACTGAACATTTTTCATTTTTCTTTTTCTTCTCTAATTTCGTTTCTTTTACTGTGCATGCTCATTGCTGTAGTGCTGATGATAATGAAGAAGAAATAGTTACTAATGTTGAATGCCATTATACTCAAGCTAAACTTGATGGGACAATATTCAATCTTGGAGATTGTGCGCACATAAAGGTAAATCCATAGTCCTCTATGACTACTTGTTAACATTACTTTTTGTTCCTCTCTCTCTACAGTGTCATTTTATACATATCAAGTATCAACCTTTTTCAAGTGTTAAGTAGTTTGAAATGCTATGTTTTATTAAGACTGGTTTTGAGCCATTTGGCACTTCTTATTAAACTTCGTACATTTTAAGTAGTTTCTTAATTATGGATTCTACTCTTTTACTTATACTTGCAGTTTATGGAGCTACATGAAATGAATCTATATTTAGTCATAGTCAGATTCCTCACCAGAAGACTTGGTAGCGTACCCCATGACATGATTGCTAAATCCCAAGGTGCCTTTGTGAGGGTTAGGTAGGTTTTGGAGACTATCCTTGTGAGTTGTGGTCATTAAGTGTATAATAAACATTGTGGACCCAAATCCTACAATCTTTTATGAAAATTGGTTGTTAACATTGTATTAGAGCCTCATTTGTAAGGAGGTCATGTGTTCAAACCCCACTACCATATATATTTATATCCCCAATTTATTAAGTTAGCCTAAAAGGAAGCTGATTGTGGTTGTTTGCCAATGGGCTTGTGTGTTTTTTCGCGTGTGGGTATGAGGCTACAAGTGAGGGAGGGTGTTAGAGTGCATTATATACATTGTGGCTCAAATCCTACAAGTTTAAGCTTTTAGGAAAATTGGTTGTTCAACAAGATGTTTAAGAGTAGAGGAGGAATAATGGAGATGGACTGTGCTTATAGGAGATTCTGAAAATTGAAAGAAAAATTGGATCTGGGTGGAGAAATTGGATCGTGCTTAGCAGTATACCAGTTGTTGGAAAGGTACTCAATATGCAGTTTTGAGGATGAAAATATTTTTGTGCTATTCCAAGCTAATGGAGAATGAAGTCAAAGCAATGAGTGAGAACTTCCATCTGTTGTCTAAAGTTAGTCAACATGGTTACAATCTGCGTCTTGTTAGCAGCCATGTTCTCATCTGTGGCCTGCTAGATATGATGTGGTTGATTCCTCCTAAACATTGCAAGTTTTTAACATGATGGACCATGGAAATATGATATACATTGTGGAACCCAGTCCTAATAGCTTAAGCTTTATGGAAAATTGGTAACTTCTTCCCTTGTCTATTTTTGTCTCTTATTATCTTCTATCACAAATTTATGATTTGTTTGTGTGTTGCTACTGTGGTCTATGTCTTGCATTAATGGACATGGGGCTGCATGAGTCCTAATAAGCTTTTAGGAAAATTGATAACTCAGTAGTGGATCAAAGTCTATAATTGAACAACACAATGGTCTGATAACAACTGAAGCAAACTAAAATGGGATCAAACTAAAAGGAGCAATACCAATGAATCCCTGGGATGCAAAGTTATTTGAAGAGACTTCAACACAAATAGAAGCGAATAACCACTCAAGAAGTCTGTGCTAATTATTTATAAATAATAGCTAGTAATGGAAATTCCCTCTTAATATAACTTGAGTTCCACTTATATTCTCCTACTATAGAACATTAATCACATAATCGAAATATAACTGTACTAAAAATAATTCAATTAGACTTCTAAAAGCTAGTAGAACTCCAGAGCAATAAGCATAATCTAGAATAGATAGTCAAAGATGACTTGTCAATGGACTTGCTGATGTGGCACTTGGACCTGCTCTTCAATAGCCTCTACATCATGTTCCCTAACTAAAAAATGGTTGCATCATCTGTTATCTAGTTTAGGCTAGATAGAATTCCTATCACATAGCTTGATAGAGATGGATGATTTTTCTTAAGCTTTAACGATGTGCTTGTGTTTAAAAATTCAGTGTGCTACTTGTTCATCTGCTGTTATTTTTGTCCTCACTAATGTGGTTTCAGGCTTGCTCCTAATTTTGGGACTGCTGGTGTTTCCTGTTTCTTTTCAAAGCCTTTTCTTGAGTTGATGCTCAGGCTTCTGTATCCCAGATGAAAAATGTTTTGAGTTTATAAAGAGGAAGGAAAAACCATAAATGTAAAGCGCATCTCTCTGATGTTTTCATTGTTGAGTCTAAAGCTGAGGCTTACCTTTTTCAATGGTTACCATTCTTACTGTATCATGGGGCTTCACAGGAGAGTTGTTAGTAGTTGAGATTTTCTTTCCTTTTTCTGTTCTTGATTTGATTTGTTGTTTTACACAAGGTTCACTCTTATTTTCTAGGGATTAAGGAGGTGCCTCACCCTTCGTTCCCCCTCCCCTCTCTCTATCTTTTTCCTTTTTTTCCTTTTTTTTTCTTCCTTGAAATAAAATTTTTCTAATGCAAAAGGAAAATTTTTTTGTTCATACATTCAAATGCTAATGTAGATCTATCTGGTCAAGTAGTTGTCCAGATGTTGGAAACCTTTTTCTGTTACCATCCTTCTCTATTACAAATTGGCTGTAAGTTCTCAACCAAATCACAGCCCATCACCACTCAATCCCAACCCATCCACAACAAAAACAAAACCGAAAAAGCATGATTTTTGTAATTTATTATGTTTTAAGCGTTATTATGCTGGTCAAATATTGTTAATTTCCACCTGAAAATTTTAGCTATTAAAGCACTTACATTTATAATTTTTGTAGGGCGTTCATTGCCATTCATATTTGAGATTATCATTTTTGTATTGGCTATATCACTTGTACATGTCAATCATATTGATCATCTGGTTATATTATGAAAGTAATGGAAAGCATTTACATGTTGAGAAATTATTTCAGGGTGAAGGGGAACAAAAACATGTTGGCAGAATCTTAGAGTTTTTTAAAACAACAGAAGGTGAAGATTATTTTAGGGTTCAATGGTTTTATAGAGCTGAAGATACAGTGAGTATATGGATTGCTCCCTTTCTAGGTCGTCTTGTACTACTTATTATTTGTCTCTTTATCTTTGTTGCTTTTTTCTCTATATTTCAGGTTATGAAAGAAGAAGCTGCTTCCCATGACAAGAAGCGCATATTCTGTTCCACTATAATGAATGATAATTCACTAGATTGTATTATTTCTAAAGTCAATGTTCTAGAACTAACTCCTAGGGTATGCTTCAAACTTGATTTCTAGCTCTTCAGATTTATTCTTTTCTAGTTCTATTGCTATTTTTCACTCTTTGGAAAGCTTGTGTGGCATTTTCTTTCTTTGTTGATCCTCTTTTTTCTTTTTCCATTTTTTTTATTGAAAATTTATTATTGTTTTTATGTTGGTGTTGCTTTTCATTATGTTGATACCTTAGCAAATTTGTGACTCATTACAGGTAAGTTTGAAATTGGACTCTATTCCACCATTTGATTATTATTACGATATGAAGTACAATGTGGAATATTCAACATTTCACACCTTGCTAAGTGGTAAGAGTGTTCATTGCAATGGTTGTGTTAACTTGCAAGATTATCTATTTGGCATTTTCAAAAATTTCCTATTTTAGGCGGGGTGAAATCATTGTAACTCTTCTAATTCATGGTATAGCCTATGAATAAACATTTAAGAGCTCTTGGTTCCAATTTACTTCACCCCTAATCATGAACATGCACATATATGCCACACACCCAAATATTTCTTACTCTAAAACCATTACTAAGGACTAGATACTAAATGGAGCTTTTGATTTACACCCTCTTCCCCTTGCATCCATTTTTCTTCTTGAACGACCTTTGTCTACTTGGTACAACCATTTGGGTCTAATCCAATTACCTCAATCGTAACCTCAATGAGTGATTTTGTCCTAGTGTCTATCTTTAATGTTGGTAAGACCTAATTTCGAAGATTTGGAGTCCCCTAGAGTTATCCCTAGCCAAGAGGGGCATCTCTTTTGATAGCTTAGGATATAGCAGCCCTAGTGAGACATTCTATAAATACAGGTCAATCTCTAGAACCAATTTCCTCCTTGTTGGAAGGATTTCACTTAGAGGGTCTCACACACCTCGTAAAATAGCAAGCTTATAATCAGTTTTGGCAACTATGAACATCAAGCTAGTCAAATACGGTGAGATTGCCATCCCAAAGGCAATAGTAGGGTACGTTCTATGGATAAGGTTTATTTCATCAAGAAGTATAAAACTTCTCCTAGAGTTTTTAGTGATTCTTAGTTTTTGATCTTATAGTTTGTTGAGTTGTGGAACCTAATTTTTTAAGGGGTATTTTAGGTATTCTACACATGTATTGGTTTTGCCCTAATTTTCTCATTATATAAGGGATTGTTAGGGGGACCCTTTTTAGTGTGAGAGTGTGTGAAAACAAAGGAGCAGTATTAGGCAAAGATCACCTTGTATTTTTCTTTTTAATCATAGTTGAAATATTGTAGCGGCAAAGTGGACGTAGCTTTCACATTGAGAGTGAGCCACTATAAATCTTGTGCATGCTCTATCTATTTTATATTTCTTATTGTTATTGCTCTTGTAAATTGGAATTTTCCCCTAACAAGTGGTAGTAGAGCCTGATTTGAGCGAGAACAAAGGATTGAGAAGATGGATCTAAGCCTGGAATTGGCATTTCAATGGTACGGATTTTGCATTGTGGAGAATGCAAATTAAAGATGATCTCTATGGTGAAAAGCTGCATCTGTCTCTTTTCGAACAAAAATCAGAATCAATGCAAGAAGTCGATTGGGATCTCCTTGATGGACAAGTGTTGGGAGTCATCATATTAACATTGGTAAAGAACATGGCACATAATTGGCGAAGGATAAAATTATGAAGGGACTAATGGAGGTCATGTCTAACATGTATGAGAAGTCTTCTGTAAATAACAAGGTATATCTCATGAAAAAATTATTTAATTTAAAGATGGGAGAAGGTGCTGTAATGGTAGAGCATTTGAATGAATTTAACAAGATTGTCAACCTATTGTCCTTGGTTGAAATCAATTTCAATGATGAAGCTTGTGTCTTAATTCTTCTAGCCTCACTAGCAAATAGTTGGGAGCCTTAGTAATTCTATAAGGAACTCAACATTAAAGTTCAATGATGTTGAGGATCGAATTCTTACTGAAGAAGTTTGTAGGAAAGATTCGAATAAAGCAACATCAAACTCTACCCTTAATATTGGGACCAAGGGTAGGAGTTATGTAAGGAATTATACTTTGGTTCATGGTAGATTGAATTCAAAAATGCAAGAGGCAAATTCAGATCTTGACAAAATGTGGAATACTGGAATTGTGGCAAGCTTGGTCACATAAAGAAGAATTGGAGAAAATTGAAGAAGGATGGGAATAAAAACGACACGGCCAATGTTGTGAATGAGGAGGTACAAGATGCATTACTCTTATTTGTTGATAGTTTTGGTTTTTGGGTGTTAGACTCAAGAGTCTCTTTTCATACTACTACACACCACAAAATTACGGATAATTTCTAGAAATATGGAAAAGTGTATCTGGATGATGGAGAACCTTTAAACATTATTGGTGTTGGTGATGTTCGATTAAAGATGTCGAATAGGTTTGTGAGGAAAGTCTAGAGGGTAAGACATTTACCAAAGTTAATGCGTAACTTCATCTCAATTAAACAACTTGATGATGAGGGTTATAATGTGACATTTACTAGTGGTGCATGGAAAGTCACTAAGGGAGCCATGGTTATTGCTCGAGGAAATAAAATTGGAACATGGTATATGACTTTTAGTTGCAAGAATATAGTTGTTGTTGATGGCAATGTTAATTCAAATTTGTGGCATTGTAGGCTTAGTCACATGAGCAAGAAGGGAATGAAAGTATTTGATAAATTGCTGAATGAATATTCTCTTATATCTCTAGGGTATTTATACAGGATATATAAATGATAGCCAGCTATACAAAATAATCGATAATTATACATAATAAATCACTACTATTTGATAACTATACAAATGCTTGTACATAGCTGTACCGACAGTTGGACACAGATGTACCGACAGTTGGACACAACTATACTGACAACTAGACTCAGCTGTACCGATAGTTGACTTTCCCCTTGAAGTAGGTGCATAGATATCGCATATGCCGAATTTGGATAATGATGTATAATATGGACCATTAGTAACAACATGAGTCCTCATATCCTCCATCTGATTTGCACTCTTGATGTAGGGAACCTTTATTATGCCAAACACTAGTTTATCCTTGATGTAATTCCTATCAAGTTCAATATGCTTAGTTTGATCGCGTTGTACCAAGTTATTTGCAATCTCAATAGCTATCGTGTTATCACAAAAAAGCACCATAGGTTTCTTGAGACCAAACCCAAGCTTGCTTAAGAGAATTCTTAGCCAAGTAAGTTTTGTAATCGCATGATGGAGTGCACGATATTCAACTTTTGCACTAAACAATGAAACCGCATTTTGTTTCTTACTCCTCCAAGTCACCAAATTTTTTCCTATAAATGTAAACGTACCCTAAAGTAGACTTTCTATCCAATCTAGATCCAACAAAGTTAGAGTCTGTGTACCCTCAATATCTAAATGCACATGTTTGGAGAACATAATACCTTTGCTTGGAGAGGACTTCGGATAGGCTAGGATACGATTTACTACATTCATGTGTTGGTCACTTGGATTATGCATGAATTGACTTGCAACACTAACTGCATTTGACAAGTCAGGTCTAGTGTGGGTTAGATAGATTAATTTCTGTACTAGTCTCTGATAATTTTCTTTATTCGTTGGAATCTGATCATGGTAGATGGACAAGTCATGATTTATCTTAATGGGAGTATTTACAGGTTCACAAGCAGATTTACCGGTTTCAACCAAGAGATCTAATGTATACTTCCTTTGTGAGAGGAAGAGTCCTTGCTTGGACCAAAACACCTCAATACCCAAGAAGTATTTTAGAGCACCTAAGTCCTTCATTTCAAATTCCTTCTCCAGATAGCTTTGAAGCTTCTCTATTTTTGTAGAGTTACTACCTATAATAATCATGTCATCAATATAAACAATAAGCAAAGTAATATCATCACCATCTCTCTTATAGAATAGACTGTAATTTGCCATCGCTTGTTTGAAACCATACTCCTTCATCGAGTAGCTTAACTTGCCAAACCATGCCCTTGGCAACTACTTTAATACATACAAAACGTTTTTAGTTTGCATACCTTGCCTCCTTTTGGTGGGGGGGTCCATGTACACCTCCTCTAACATATCACCATGGAGAAAGACATTTTTTACATCAAACTATCTCAATGGCCAGTCTAGATTGATCGTAAGAGAGAGTATGACTCTAACGGTGTTCATCTTGGCCATAGGTGCAAAGGTCTCTTGGTTGTCAATTCCATAAGTCTAGGTGTATCCCTTGGCAACCAGTCTAGCTTTGTACCTGTCAATTGTCCCATTTGCTTTGTACTTTACTAAAAACACCCACTTACATCCCACTGTCTTCTTTCCTTGAGGGAGCTTAACCATCTTCCAATTAGAGTTCTTCTGGAGAGTCTTCATTTCTGCTACCATAGCAGACTTCCACTTAGGATCTTCAAGGGCTTCCTGAAAATGACTAGGAGTTGACATAGAGGACAACTGAAGAGCAAAAGCAAGGTGAGCCTTAGATAGACGATGATAAGAGAAAAATCATAAATGAGATAGACAATATTAGAAAATGATTTTGACAAACTGAACCTATTAGGTTCTTTACGATCACGAAGAGGACATCTCCTACCTTGATCTCCAACTTGTGGATTTAAGGTAGCAATGTCTAATGTTAAAGGTGAAGAAACTTGTACCTTAGGATTAGTTTCGAAAGAGTCTTCTGATGGCATGGTAGTATCTTAAGTGGAGTATTGGTGTCTGGAGGGCGTATGACAATAGAAACTTTGTCCTTCCTTGTATAAACTTGTTGGAATAATCTAGCTGGTCTTTCATCACTTCTTTCCTCAAATTTAGACTCAGGTGCCTTCCCCTTACCTAAGTTAGTTGAATCCTCCCCCTAACCTAAAATCCATACCCTTTTTTCTTCTAACCATAACTTTTCCTCTTCCTTACTACTAATCTTCTCCTGAAGAGGAACCAAAGACACATTCCCTGAAAAATAAGACTTCTTTTTGCAAAATTGAACATCCATGGAGACAGTATTTGCTTGTAGGAGGATGAAAGCATTTATAGCCCTTTTAGGAATTAGAATAAGTAAGAAAAATACATTTAAGAGCACGAGGATCAAGCTTGTCCCTTTGATGAGAGTGTATATGAGCATAACATAACCAAAAACTTTAGGATAAAGATTCAAAGTAGAAGGAATAGGGTGAAACCGTGATAACATTCACAAAGGAGTTTAATAATCAATGACACGAGCAGACATTCAGTTGATGAGAATAATAACAGTCATGATAGCCTTAGCCTAGAAATGTTTTGGAACATGCATAGTAAAGCATAAAGCTTGGGCTACCTCAAGAATGTGGCAGTTTTTATGCTTTGCTATGCCATTCTATTGTGGCCTGTATGTACACGTTGTTTGGTGGAGGATTCCATTTTCTTTGAAAAAATCAACAAAGGACTAATTCACAAATTCATGACCATTGTCAGAGTTAAAGAACTTAACCTGAGTATTAAATTGTGTGACAAATTTTGGAAAATTGAGGAATGACAAGTAGAACATCATTCTTAGACTTAAGCAGATATACCCAACTCACCCTAGTACAGTCATCAATAAAAGACAAAGTATTTATGACTCGAAACAGGAGTGGAAAAAGGACTCTAAACACTATAAAAACATGGGTAAAAGGAATCAAACTTTTATTGAGGCTTATTTTGAAAGGCACACGATGATTCTTAGCATAAATGCATTGTTCACACCTAAAATTAGAAACTGAAATATTTCAAAACAACTGAGGAAATAAACGTTCCAAATTAGCAAAAGATGGTTGACCTAATCGACAATGTCAAAAATAATCTTTTCTTTATCAAACGCCTCTCTTACTACTTGAAAAACACGGTTAGATTCAAATTGTAATTGTCTTACCCCCTCTAAGTAGTAAAGATCTCCCATCTCCTTACCAATGCCAATCGTCATTTTCGTGAGATTGTCCTGAAACACAGTAGAATTGAAGGTTATAGAACAATTAAGACAAAGGACATGGAGAGTGTGGGGGAAAGTGAGACATTCCTGACTCCTAAAATTGACATAGGCGTCCCATTAGCAACCTAAACAGACTTAACAGATGAGGGCAATAGAGAGTCAAATAAAGAGGAATGACTAGTCATATGATTTGGCCCTTGAATCAATAACCCAAGTGTTAGAGGCAGTAGAAATAAGGGCCAAACCAGAATTACCTTCTTAAGAAGATAATCGAGAAACTTGAGAAGTAGAAGCAAGAGGAATAACGTTGGTAGTAGCAACCTGTGCTGATTTCTTGTTCTTCCTTTTAGCTTGCTTAAGATTGTACTACTATGGAGAACCATGCTTCTTCCAGCAAACATCTATTGTATGTTTGGTGCTATTGCAATGAGTGTAGAAGCGAGAAGAGGAGTCATTAGGAGTAAAAGATGTTGGTTGTGTGCTATTCTCATGGATAGCCATTCAGAAGCCTTAGAGTGATCATCTGTTCCCATGGTGACCTGCCTCTGTGCTTCACGACGGACTGATGAATACGTTTCCTCTAGACTTGGCAAAGGAGAGGTGGCCAAAACACGACCACTAACTTGATCCAAATTGTGATCAAGACCTGTAAGAAATATATAAACCCGATCCTCAACAGTACGCTTCCTTTGTTTCTTAATATCAACTACACACGTCATATCATTGGACCTTCGATAATCAAGCTCCATATATATTGAGTTTAACTCATTGTAGTATTTTGTAAGAGGACAACCACCTTGGTGTGATTGAAAGGATTTCTTCATCAATTCATGTACTCGAGAAGAGTGAAAGACATCAAGATAGCTTCTCTTGACTGCATCCCAAGCCTCTTTAGCCGTTCCACATTGTAGAAAGTGTGACATTAGTTTATCAATCATGGAATTGATGAGCCAAGACTTGACTAAAGCATCTTCGGCCTTCCATTCATCATAGTTTGGATCATTCTCTACGGGTGCAACCTTTCTTCCTGTGATATAACCCTTTTTCTTTCTGCCAACAATATGCATATCCAAAATTTGAGACCAAACACTATAATTAGTACCGTCCAACTTAATAGAAATTGTTGGAGAGGTAGTCTCATGAATGGTCACCATGGATGAATTGTTGCTATAATAAATACCCACTTCTGTGTTTGTAGACACTACATGGTAATGAAGAAGGTGAAAAGAAGGAAGAAGTGTCGATTAGGTAGCAACGGAAATTCTCGACTTTTGCTTTGATACCAACTTGATAAATTGTTGAATGAATATTCTCATATATTTCTAAGGTATTTATACAAGATATAGAAGACTATTTTAGGATAACCAACTATACAAAATAATCGACAATTATACAGAATAAATCACAACAATTCAATAACCATACAAACGGTTGTACACAACTGTACATCACAGCTGTACTGATAGTTGGACTCAGTTGTATCGATAGTTGGACTCAATTGTATCAGCAACTGGACTCAGCTGTACCAACAACTGACTAAAGTGCTTTTGTCAAAGGGAAAACTACCAAGGTTGAAATATGTTGAGCATTGCTTATGTGAAGGTTGCATCATATTGATGTGTGGGGACCTTCTCCTATTACATCCCTTGGAGGCTCCAGTTACTATGTGACATTCATTGATGATTTGAGTAGAAATGTATGAGGCTATTTCTTAAAGAATAAATTTAACATTTTTTATGCCTTCAAAAGGTGGAAATTGAGAAAGAGTCAAATTTAAAGGTGAAGTGGTTATAGTTTGATAATGAGGGAGAATACATTGATCAAGAATTCAACCAATATTATGCTAATAATAGGATCAAGATGAGGCAATCCATTCCAGGAAAACTCAGCAAAATGGTTTGGCAAAAATGATGAATAAGACCCTCAATGAATGTGCTAGGAGCATGAGATTGCATGCAGAGCTTCCAAAGAACTTTTGGGTTGAAGTAGTTTGCACTGTAGTGTATTTGATAGATAGGGGACCCTTAGCACCATTGAATTGCAGAATCTCAGAGGAGGTTTGTAATGGTAGAAAGGTAAACCTTTCTTTCTTGAAAGTGTTTGGTTATGTTTCTTATATTCATATTGACTTTGTTGTTAGAAGTAAACTTAACCCAAAATTCGTGAAGTGTTTTTTTATTGGTTATGGTGATACCAAGTTTGTTTATCACTTATGGGATGACCAAAATTGCAAGATTATTAGTAGTAGGGATGTTATTTTTAGTGAACAAGTAATGTGCAAGGACAGGTTGAACATAAAATATGAAAGTGCATGTTCTGAAGTTAAAAATCCATTAATAGTTGAGTCGAAAGATTTTCTAATGAATGGGTTGTAGAAAAATGATTGAGACGATCAACAAAAAGTAACTCCAGAGGTGGACCCACATACTCCCATGATTGAACTCATGATATCTTTTAGGAACATCAAACAACTATAGAGATACAACCCTAAATTAGACTACATTTTGATGATTGATTGAGGTAAATCAGAAAGTTATGAGGAAGTAATGCAAGTTGATGAATCAGTTGAGTGGGAGCTAGCAATAAAGGATGAGATTGACTCTTTATTATCTAATGAGACATGGCAGCTGACTGAGCTACCAAAAAGTAAGAAGGCATTGAATAACAAATATACTTATTAGGTGAAAGAACATGATGAGAGTAAGCAGTATAAAGCAAGACTGGTTATAAAGGAGTTTCAATAAAAAGAAGGCATTGACCATATTGAAATTTTCTCTCAGTGATAAAATTGACCACAATCTGATTGGTGCCTTAACTAGTGGCAAAAGAACACTCGCACTAGAACAGTTAGACATAAAAACAACCTTTCTTCATGGTGACTTGGAGGAAGAAATTTATATGCAACAACCATAGGGTTTTGAAGTACAAAGCAAGGAGAGAATGGTGTGCAAACTTCAAAAGAGTTTGTATAGTCTAAAACAGACTTGAAGAAAATGGTATAAGAAATTTGATAGGTTTATGAGTAATAACCGGTTCTTGTGTTGTCAATTAGATCCTTGTTGCTATGTCAAGAAATTTGACATGGATCTATAAGGCTATGTTGGTGTTGCTATGGTTGGTAATAGTGACAACAAGAAGAGTACTATTGGGTATGTATACATGATTGAGGCAGAATATGTTGCTATGATAGAAGCTACCAAGGAGTTGGTATGGTTATAGAATTTGTTGGAGAAGTGAGGCCAGGAACATGAAGAGAACATTTTGTATTGTGATGGTCAGAGTACTATTCATCTAGTAAAGAATCCGGTTTATTATGCTAAGACCAAGTGTACACAAGTTCGATATCATTACATACAACCAGTTTTGGAAGATGGAATTTTGGTTGTTGACCCTTTTTAGGGTGAGGATGTGTGAAAATAGAGGAGTGGTATTAGGCCTGAGATCACCTTGTATTTTTCTCTTTGATCATAGTGCAAATTCTGCAGTGGCAAGGGGGATGTAGTTTTCACATTGAGAGTGAACCACTATAATCGTGTGTGTTCTATCTATTTTCTATTTCTTGGATGTTGTTGCTCTCATGAATAGGCATTTTCTCCTAACATAGTTTTCTAGTGTCTAAGTGTTCACATGAAGATCATTAATTGGAGTATTAGAGGGTTGAATTCTTGAAAGTAAAGAAGGGTGGTTAAGGATTGTCTTAGCCATGAAACCCCAAACATTTTGATGCTTCAAGAAAGAAAAAGGAAGACATGTGATAGGTGGTTTGTGGTTAGTGTGTGGAAAGTCAAAATAAAGAGTGGGTGGTTCTTTCGGCTTGTGGATCATCGAGAGGGGTTGTGATAATGTGGGACTTAGATGAGTTCAATTGTTTGGAGATGATGTTAAGGTCTTTTTTGGTAACAATTAAGTTTGTTTCAAATGTGGAGGGGACTTTTTAGCTCAACTTAGTTTATGTTCCTAATAATTCCAATTTGAGGAAGGATTTTTGAATGGTGCTTTAAGACTTTTTTAGACTAAACTTTTTGAAATAGTGTTGGTTGGGGGTTGGGGGGAGGGGGTGGGTGGTTTAATGCCATAAGAAGAATTTCAAAAAAGTTAGGTGGCTTAAGATTAACCCCTAGCATGAGGGTTTTTTTGATGAATTCACAAGAGAGTGAATTAATTGATCCCTCCCTTAGTAACTTGTCTTTCACTTGGTCAAACATGCAAGATTTACTTGTTTATAAGAGATAAGATAATTTTTTATACTGAAATGAGTGGAAGCAAAGTTTCCCTTAAAGCCTCCAAGAAGTGCTTCCCAGGCTAGCTTTTAATCATTAGTCAATCATCCTAGACTCTAATCCATTTACGGGAAGTCTAGCTTCACTCAAGTTTGAGAACATGTTACTTTACTTGACTTTAAAGGTAGGATTTAGTTTTTGGTGGCATGAGTGCTGGGTTGTAGGATAGGAATGTCATAAAGGCAGGAAGAAGCTACAATTTTTCAAATCTAAATTGAAAGAACAAAATAAGATGCCTTTTTCTATACATTCTTACATTGTCATAATTGATGCTAGTGAGCAGGAAGAGATTATGGTTTTTGAACTTTAAATAATGAGGGCCTTAAGGAAGGGGGAATCGGAGGAGTTACTATTAAAGGAAGAGATTCATTGGAGGTAAAAGTCAAGGGTCAAATGGATAAAAGAAGAGGATTGAAACCAAGTATTTTCATATGATGGCCAATGATAAGCGAAAAAGGAAATTCATGAAGTCCTTGTTGTTTGAAGAAGGAATAACTCTAGACAATATTGATAACATTTCGGAAGACATAGTGCATTCTTTTGGAAAGCTATACTACAAGTCCCTAGGTGATTCTTGGAGGTTCGAAGGATTGACTTGGTCTCCCATATTAACAATGCTATTTCTTAGTTAGACAAGGAAAAGGCCTTTAGGCATGATGGATTCACCATAGCAATGTTTCAAAAATGTTGGACTGTGATTAATGAGGATTTATGAAGGGTATTTTTGGAGTTTCGCAATAATGAGGCAATAAATCAAACTAATGTTACCTTTATTGCTTTTGTACCAAAAATGAGTCAAGTTAATAGAATTTAAGATTTCAGACCTATTAGCTTGGTTACTAGTCTGTACATGATCATAGCTAAGATTTCATTAGGGTGCATCCAAAGAATCCTCCACGAAACCATCTATATTTCTTAAGGAGCTTTTGTTGAGGGGAGACCAATTTTAGATGATGTTTTGATTGCTCATGAAATGGTAGATGACAAAATGTGTTTAAAAGAGGACGAGGTAGTCTTCAAAATTGATTTTCAATAGACCTATGATCATGTGGATTGGGGATTTTTGGATCGCATACTAGAGAGAAAAGTTTGAACACAAAATAGAGGTCTTGGATGAGGGATTGCCTGTACTCGGTGAGCTTTGCACTCCTAAAAAATGGAAAGAGAATTCTCTGAGGTTTGGGAAGGTTTCTCTAAGGAATCATGCTCTCCTAGGGAAATGGCTTTGGAGGTTCTCTGGTACACATCCGAATATGGTCACATCAACGTCCTTGGGTTACCATTGCATAGGTATTCTTGGATTTTTCTACATATACTTACTTTATGGTGGGTGATGGGGTGAAAATTCGTTTTTGGGGAGATTTGTGGTGGGGAAACCAACCATTGTGCTCACAATTTTGAGGTCTTTATGAGTTGTCATTGTTAAAAATCTCATCATATTAGCGATCCTTGGCAACTCCCATTTTTCTTGGAACCTTAACTTCCTTTGCAACCTTATTGATTTGGAAATTGAGAACCTTGAAGAACTCATGTCCTCACTCACCTTTGTGCACTTGTCTTCTTCTGTCCCAAATGTGAGAGGGTTGTTTTTTTCCTATTTAGGCTTATTCTCAACAAAATCATTCTTTATGGCTTCATCCATAGATCAGTTCTAGTTTCATTCTCTCCAACCAAATTTTTATGGAAATTTAAAGTCTCATCTTAGGTTAAAGCCTTTGCTTGGCTAGTAATGCACAAGAAGGTAAACACCAAGGACATCCTATAGTTGAAAAGACCTTTCAAATCCCTTAGTGCTTATAGGTTCATCTCATATATGGGGAGTGGAGAGTCGATTACCCATTTCTTTCTAGATTACCTGATAACTTTGGGGCTATGACATAGTTGATTCAGACAAGCTAGGGTGGATTGGGTTTTGCCTAGGCGTATATGTGGCACAATGATCATTTAATATAAGGGTTGTGGGGTTCCATTAATGGGAAGACCCTTTGGCAAATCGCTTGTTCTCACATTACTTTGGATTGTGTGGTGAGAAAGAAATGTCAGAATTGTTGATGATAAGTGGAGAATGATATAGATGTTGTGGGCTTTGCTTCACTTCTATTCCACTTTCTGAGCCTCTTATACCAACACCTTTAATGACATTGCTTTGAATGTTTTTCAACTCAATTATCATTCAGTATGTAAATCAAATGGGTTTGATAGCAAAGAGAGGAGCTTAGTCTTGATTGAGGAAGTGACATCTATGCATGTCCTTATGTAGAGTAACCCTTTTGTATAGGTCTCCTTATATAGTGTAGTTTAGTTATGCTTTGAGTAGTTTTGTTTTTTCTTTGGTATATTGTGGGGAGGAACCCTCATCCTTCTCATGTACTTTTTATCCATAATTAATATATCTTTTTTCTTTTATAAAAAAAAACAAAAAAATAAATTCAATCAAATCTCGAAAGTTAGGGAGTTACTTTATGGTATTTTTAATCATATTAGTCAACAACATGTATATATTGCCTTTAAAATATCTTGAGAGACTAAACTTGCCCTTAATGAAATTATCACTAATAACCCTTTAACAAAACCAATACTTAGAAAGAAGAAAGTAGTGTACGAGTGTCTATCCAATACTGATACACGAAAAAGCACACAATAGAATCAGTAATCTACATTCTCAGTGGCTAAACACTTGAAGAGGTAATTTCTAAGAAACCCTTTTTTGAAGAGGTTTTGTAATGACCTGCTTCCAACTATGTAGATATTGTTTTTGCTCTAGGCATAAAGGACCCTTATAACTTTAAATGCGTCTACATGGTTAAGAGAAGCTTATACATATCTTTTTCCCTATCTAATGGAGGATATCACAATCACCCCCTAATGCATATACAATATCTTTGTTGTATCTTACAAGATTGTGAGCCCAATGCATAGGCATTCCTTGTAGGGCTAAACAAAGTCCCACACTGGGGGGTCAAGGATTGGCTGTAATACCATTTGTAGTGATCTGCTCCTAACCATGTGGATATTATTTGCTTTGAAGCCCCCACGGCTTTAAAACACATCTACATGGTTAAGGGAGCCCAGACATATATAGTGTTAGGAACTTTTTCCCATATCTGATGTGGGATATCACAGGTTCTTTGCTTCACAACTTGTTTTTACTGATCTATCAACATAGGCCTCCTAACAAAGCAATAGACAAAATCACTTGAAAGATCTATAATTTTACAAATCCAGGAATCCAATTTTCATAGCTCTTTTTTTCCATGTGTCACCTATGAGATAACTGACCACCTCCTCCAAGAGGTTATTAAAATCCAATGAGGATGTCTCAACTCAATTTGTAGGAGTAGTGCATTGACTTCTACATAAATGGCCAAACCACAAGCAGCAGTTGAAGACATTTTCATTTATAGTAAATGGACATCATCTAGAAACCCATAAGTCAGTTCTGGTATAAGCTGTTTTTTCTTCCCTTTATTTGGTCCTGACTTCTTTGTTATTATGCCTTATTTTGTCTTTCTATGGGCTTAAATGCTTTCTATAGCTAAATCTTTGTTGTGATTAATCCTAGAAAAAAACGTGGGGCTAGTGCAGGAGATTTCAAACATTGAAAAATCAGCATGGTTTTAGGTCATTTAAAATAATAGGTTTTTCAGCATTATTAGTAAAATTTTTCATCCATCTTAAGAAATTGGTAACATCTAAAGGTTCTAGAGCTTTATTAGTTCAGTTGGCAGCAAATTGATGATAAGATCCATTTATCTTTTTCTTCCATTCAACTAGAATCAGGCTGCCAAATAATAAATTGTTGGAATATCACCAAAATTCTGTAATGATCATATCTTTATTAAGTTCAAAGTAGCTTATCACTTAACCTTGATGGGAAAGGCAAGAAGATGTTACTTCTTGTAGAAGCTCTATATTTTAGCTTATATAATAATCTATTTTATGTTTTTGATATTTTATCCTTTGAAAATTTTGGCTTTGAATCAGCTTTAAGCTATCCCAAGTTAGGTCGTACTTTAAATGTCTGTTTACTGGTATTTGATATGTTTTAAGCATGTCCTAATAAACTTTCAAAAATAAAGAAACTTGATTCCTCTCATTTCCATGTGCCTGCAATGTTTCCTTGACTTCTGTTAATTTCAGCAAAATCTAAACATTTTCCATGTAACTGCAGCTTATGCTGATGCCTAATTTTAAATCCATTAACTCTACTGCCTATTTTGTGTTAATTCAGACAATTCAGTGAAGGGTTATGATTTAGTCTCACCTAATTGCATTGAGACTCCCCTTAGTGTAGCCAATACGACTTTCCCAGAGGATATGGATGGTTGCAAACCTGACAAAGCCGAATTAGCATTATTAGATCTTTATTCTGGTTGTGGTGGAATGTCAACTGGCTTGTGCCTTGGTGCCAAGCTTTCTTGTGTTAATCTTGTGACGGTAATTTTTTAAGTCATTTCGTTTTAGTTCTTGGTGGCCACCTTTAAGCTAACTTAAATTGTTTTATGGCCTTATTTACGTTGTTGTTCTCCTCTTTATTTCAGAAGTGGGCCCTTGATTTTGATAAATCAGCTTGTGAGAGTTTGAAATTAAATCATCCAGAAACTCAAGTAAGTATTGCATTTGTACTATTTGATTATGGTCAAGTTGGTGGTACCCAAATGTTCTGATTTCTCAGATATTATTTTTCATCTCTTTATAGGTCAGGAATGAAACTGCCGAGGATTTTCTGGATCTATTAAAAGAATGGGAAATGCTATGCGAACAGTATGCACTCAATCTTGTAGAAAGAAAATCCCAGTCTAGGTCAAATGTCTTGAGAACATCCAAGAGCAATATAAATTCTCCACATGACATTAAAGTTGCCACTGATGAACTTGAAATTTTGAAACTTGTTGATATTTGTTATGGTGATCCCAGCGAAACAGGCAAACGTGGGCTGAAATTTAAGGTACTCAGAAAAATATATTTATATTTTTTCTCTGAAGAGATTCGTATTTAGTGTCAGAGTATCTATTTTCCGCTTCTGTTCATGTCTCCCCATTGATGACAATAATCATATTCCTCGCCCCTGGGGCATACCCTAATGGAGAGCCCTCATCCATTGCCTTCTGCTACTGCTCTTCCCCTTTCTTCCTGACAGCCAAGCCTTGATCAATTAAAGCTCTTCAATAACGCTTTTGAATGGAAGTTCCACCACATCCTTGAGCCTTTAGTACTTCTACTCTGTATGACTTGTTTCGGGTGATTGCCAACAGTTCTTAGACTGGTCTCTTTCCAATAGTTCCCATTGCATTGGAGCTGGCCATTTGAACTCTTTGCATCATTTTCAACTCATAAAATACCCTCTCATAGGATGCATTAAGAGGAGTAAAAACTGGTTCCAAGCACTGTCTCATGTTCCCGAATCTTCATCTTTCCTTGTCTTATGGCTCATTTGCTTCCAAGTTCTTTTTTTATTTTAATTTATTTGCTTTCTCTTTATTTTGATCTAGGTTCTGTGTTAGCAATGAAAATTCACCAAGATGACGGCATCAAATCTTTCCTCCAACTAGCCTAGAAGATCTCTCTTCTACGAAAATGCATGGATAAATCTGAATTTTCTGATAATTCCATATAGCTACTGCATTATTTACATCCCTCAATTTGCAAGGGCTCGACACAACCACTTCACTTGTCCACTGAGGGACCCAGTTTCAAGCTTCCTAAAGTTGAAAAATGCATCATGGTTAAGTTCTATGGTCATTTACGCATGATGTGTTCTAAAGGGTTCATAGTGCTGTTGAGTTGATCGAATTTGGCCCAAGAAATTCCTATGGCATATTTCTGCAAGCTCTCAGCAATGGATGGATTGGAGATAGACAGTAAACCACTCATTTCGTGATTTCCTCAACTGTCTTCTCCATGCTATCTAATCTAGCACTAAGCTTTTCCTTATTTTTTGTTGTCATTTTGAAGGACATCCAGTAAGTTGCCCTTGTCATTATTCCCTGTTCATTTGCCTGCTTTAGCTACTCAACCTGATGAAGGTGCCCTGCCTTCTGCAAAATGAATTGTGCTTGGAACAGCTCTTAGGCTTCAGTTTGCACTGTTTAAGGTTCTGGACTCAGCCTAGGCAACTCAAGCTTTGCTAACTCTTGAAAGAACATTGACGGTGAGCACCAGCATTGGCACTCTGACAAGCCCTAGGATTTCTTGGCATACAGTGGTTAGGATTTCTTATGATTCATACCCTCAAGGTCTCCAGAAAGAAATCCTTTCTTATACCCACACCACCCCCCCCCCCCCCCCCCCCCCCCCCCCCCCCTCTTTTTTTTGATAGGTAAATAAGCAGAATATATTAAAAGCGCTTGCAAAAAGGCGCAACTTTCTTACACCCCTTCTTACCATGATTAGAGAGCTTAATCCCCACCAAAGTCAGGAAATATTTTCAGTGAAACCTATGCATGATTTGGTGTCAGGCACTGGAAGATTATAGGCCAGTGCAGAAACTGTTCTGTCCCAAACTCTGGCAATCTCTTGCTCAAGGGGTGGTGCTGCTATCAGTGTTCTGGTAACCATCAACTCTAGCCTTTCACCTTTGTTTATGTTTGTGAGATATTTTTCAAGATCTCTTAGGCCTTGGATCTCAAGTGCCTTTTTTGTCCAGTTATGGATGCCTGCCCCTTCCACTGTTGAAAAGATGCTGTTCATCCATTTCCATTCTTTAGTCATGTGCTGAAAATCATAACACAAATCAATTAGGTTCAGTAGACAATATCATAACCTTTGTTGTTTTTATGAAAAATTGGAGGAGCTTAAGAAACAAATGTGTGTTTTCTGTGTGCTTGTGGGTGCTCTATTAGAGGAATTAATATACTGTTAACCACATAAAAAGCCTTGTGAACATTATATTCATAATATTGTCTTTTGAAAATGCTTGAAGAACACAACAAATAATTTGATTTATTTTCCTTTTGGCATGGCCATGTATTGGAATATGATCCACATCCCTTGTTGGGTTCCTTTACTATGCATCACTATTTTGTTAGGTGCGCTGGAAGGGTTATGGTCCAAGTGAAGATACATGGGAACCAATTGAAGGATTGAGGTATTGTATTTGCTGAGTACTATAAATTTATGCTCTACCGGGTTCAGTATTGCTTATCTGTATGTACTTTTCTCAGTAATTGCCAGGAAGGGATATACGATTTTGTAAGAAATGGACTGAAATCTAAAATTTTGCCACGCCCAGTGAGTTGGTTTCTTTTCTTTCCTCTTGTTCCCTTTATTGATTATAGAAGCTGGACGCTTGATACCATCAGAAAATTGCTGTCAGAAAGATATCTTTTCTGAAGAATTTTGTCATCTTGAATGCATCAATATATTCCAGGGTGATGTTGATGTTATCTGTGGGGGCCCTCCTTGCCAAGGGATTAGTGGTTATAATCGCTTTAGAAATGTCGATTCCCCACTTTCTGATGAAAGAAATCACCAAATAGTAATCTTCATGGACATAGTGAAATTCTTAAAGCCCAAATATGTGTTAATGGAAAATGTGGTTGACCTATTAAAGTTGGATAAAGCTTCTTTGGGAAGATATGCCATTAGCCGTTTGGTGCACATGAAATACCAAGCAAGGCTAGGAATGATTGCTGCAGGCTGTTATGGTCTTCCACAATTTCGGTTGCGTGTTTTCCTGTGGGGTGCTCATCCTGGTGAGGTAAATACTTTTTCATCTCAAGTTTAATTTCAAATGGAAAGAATTTACCAATGGCTTTGTAATTCTAGTTATACTAAATTTGAAGTCAAAAAAATTAGAAACGCAATTGTGCAAAAAGGTGCAATGTGCATTATTCATGCAGTGGAAGAACTTATATAAATCCTAACCAACTTGAGATACTTGTTTGGATTTGCTAAATATTACAGAATGAATGATTTCAACTCTATGTGGTGTCCAAATGAGCATTTACCTGATAGTCTTTTGCTTGCAGAGTCTACCCCAATTTCCACTTCCTACGCATGATGTTGTTGCAAGATATTGGCCTCCATCTGAGTTTGAGGTGCTGATTTTGTTTCATTAAATTATGTGGGTAATTTGAATTACTGTCTATTTCTAACTCCTCTGACCTTCATGTTGTAGTGCAATATTGTTGCTTATGATGAAGGCCAACCTCGTGAACTAGAAAAAGCCGTTGTTCTTCGTGATGCTATATCTGATCTTCCAGCTGTACGATCACTACTTTTAATTTGGCTTATTTTTGGATTGTTGCTTTCTCATAATTTAATAATCTCAGCTAACTTAACGCTTAATTTTTCTTTTCTTATTTTTGGGTTGTAATGTTTTAGGTCACAAACTATGAAACTCGTGATGAGATGCTTTATGGAAAGCCTCCAGAAACAGAGTTTCAAAAATATATAAGGTCAACTAAAGATGGTAATGTATTGTCTTTTTAAATGAAAATATTGGGGTTAATCTTGATATCATGTCTTAATCTAATTTGTATCATGCGCAAAACCTTCTGAATCTTGACATTTACACTTGATGTGCTAGTTATTTTCTGTTCTCTTCTTTTTCTTTTTTCTTGTTAGATTATATATTTAATCAAATGCAATATCATGTCTTAAGTTTTCCAGCAATAGGTTATGTGAAATTTGGAAGAAAAAAAATCTCAGATTGAGAGCCATCATCTTTCATAAACCATTTCTGTTAGCTACATGTCATTGGTTACCAATTTTTCGATTGAGTGGTTCTACCAGCCAAGAATGAGACATAATTCAAGAACCAGAACAACAGCACTAATCATTTTTTAGATTAAATGAAGGAAGATTTAGATATCCTAGCATATCTGTAGATTGGAATGCTAAGCTTCTGTAATGCATTTCAATTTTGAACCATCCTATGCAAGATTCATTTTTTTTTTAGGTAAGGTGTTTAATGTGCATAATGAATAACTTGAGAACTACCAAATTATCAATACTTGAAAATTTTTGAAAAAATAAAATAAAAGAAGGAAAACATCAGGAAGTGCCCCTAAGTTGAGTTAGGGACTAGAAATATGGGTGAAATCTCAAAATCTTGCTTTCTATGATACACAAGCAATTGGATGTTGAAAAAAACCAATGATCCTTGCCTTGGTCCCTCCAAATTCCAATTCATACCTAATTTAAGAAGATTTGAAATCTCATAAATAGATAGAGAGGCAATCCTTTCTGCTATTTCCTATTGGAACTTCATTGAAGATGATCCACAAATGTCATTGGCTAGAATAAGCTTTTCAGTGTGGCCCATAGGAAGGAGATGACCGTAGGGCATAAGAAAGATTGAGGTACTTTCAAATGGGAACTTCTAGTGAAGATGGATTTCATGTCAAATCAACGTTCACTTTTGATGGTAAGCAATAGGCATGGTTTTAATGATTCTTTGGTGAATGTTTTCAAATAATCACTTGATACATTTAGCTTCTAAATGCTTCTTTTTGTTTGTTATTTATTCCCTTCATCTCACCTCCTATATAGATTGAAAATTTCCTGAATGTTAGCTTATAATTGACATGATGGAACTTTGACTTCCAAGACCCCTTAGTAATTAGGAATTTTTCTGACTTCCCTTCCCTATTGTTAGCATTGCAGAAAGCTTAGTGCTCATCATCCTATATGAACAAGGCATTGGGCCTTGGTCTGCAATGACCTTTTTCTTCTAAAAATCAAAGTCTTAGCTTGGTTTGTGGCCTATAAGGGGGTGAACATTAATGCATAGGGATTGGAAAGGTAGAAACTAAGGTTCCGATGGATACTACAAGGTAGCAAAAATTGATTGGTAAGTTGATTTACCTATTTCACACATGAAAGGATATTGCCTTTGTAATTAGTATGCAAGTCAATATATGCATTCACTTTTTGAAGTGCATCTTGAAGCAGTTTATAGAATTTTAAGATGCTTGAAGAGTACAGTAAAAAAATGACTATTTTTTAAGAAGAATGAGCTACAAAAAGTTAAAATATACACAGATGCAGATTAGGCTGGTTCAATAACTAATAGGAAATTAACTTCAGCGTATTGGATGTTTATCTAGGGAAATTTGGTTACTTAGAGGAGTAAAAAACAAAGTGTGGTAGTTAGGAGTAGTGTGAAGTTAGAATTTAGAGCGATGACACATCGGGTTTGTGAGGTGTTGTGCCTTAAGATGTCCTAAAAGAGTTGGAATAACCAATTTTCCTAAAAATTGAAGCTTGTAGGATTTGGGTTCATTATGTTGTGGCCCCTAGGGATGAATAAATGAAATTCTTTCATTGATTCAATTGAATGAATGAATATGAATGAATATGATTTCTGCTTTTTTATTCTCTTTTAGATTGGGTTGTGCACCCTATAAGGGGTATAAGATTTTTATTTTGTTGTAAAAATCTTTTCTTTTCAATAGATAAGTTGTAAGTTACATTATAAGGGCATTGAAATTTTTATTATTGTAAAAATTTCAGTTTTTTATATCCATCTATGGTGACTCAAGAGAAAAGAAAGAATTCTTGAAGTTTCTTTTTTGAAATCCTATGGTGATTTAAGAAAAAGAAAAATGGAAATATTCTTGAAAGTTCTTGTTTCGAGATCCATGGCAGCATAGTGATGTCAACTCTAACTTGAAATCAGGACTACCTCCCATGAGTTTCTTAGGGCAAGCCACATATGGTTTCAAAGCTTAGGATGTTAGGAATATAGTACTTTAAACGGATTGCAATTCAGAGTTGCAATGAGGGAGATATGGTCGATTGAAGCAAGGTTATATAAAGAGCATTATAGCACAGTGATGTCAACTTTGAGTCCAGTTAGTTTCTTAAGGCAAATCACATGGGGTTTTGAAGCTTAGGAAGTTAGGAATCCAATGCTTCAAACGGTTTGTAATTCAAAACTAAAACGAGGGGGATATGGTCAATTGAAGCAAGGTTGTTCAAATAGCATGTTGTTACAAGATTATATGCGAGTCCAATTCCTTTTGATTGTTTGGGTTTATTTTTTGGGCCTTTTCTTGGGCTCATTTTTTGTGGCAATTGACCTTTTAGGGTTTTTCAATTTTTACTAACCCTAATATTTGGTTGCAAGGCTATTTTGGTAATTTAGATTTTATCCATTTTTTAATTACCAAATATGCAATAGGATCTATTTAGTTATTTCCTTATTTATTCTTTATGCACTTTATTGATCACATATATGACCTAAAATAGGATATTTTAGTATTCTTAATTGAATATAAATTTTCATAGATTTTTCAAAATTGGAAAACTTATTTAAATTGGAATGTGCATGATTAGAAAATTTTATTTTAAGAAAAAATAAGTTGGAAAAGAATTAAGAGCTTTCTTTCCCTTTTTAAATTACTTGTTAGAGATTTTAATTTTATTTATAATATTTTCAAATCTTTAAGATCTCTAAGAATAATTTTTTTTTTAAGGAAAAGTTTTTATTTTTCCAAATCTTTATAAAATAATATTTTTCTTATTTTGCACAAGATTTTGATTTAAAGAAAATAACTTAATTTTAGAAATTCATGATAGATAATTTATAATTAAGAAAATTACCAAAATAAGTGTTAGGACTTAAAGAAAAATATTTTGGTATTCTTGGTAAATTTTTATGAGAAGATTTTTCCTAGATTATTTATTAAATTGGATGTTGCTAATAAAAATGTTATTCCTTTTGAAACTATCCACTTGGTTTTGGGATCAGTGGTTCTGTAGGCTTTGTGAGGAATTTTGGTATGAGAAGTTAAAGTTCCTTTCTTGGATAAGGCACTCTTAAGATTTTCAAAATCTCATAAATTGGTAATTTCCTTATTATAGTAGTGTTTCCAATTTGGAAAATAAATATTATGAAAATTTTCATTATAGATAATTTATGATTAAATATTATTACCAAAAGCATTAGTATTTTGATGAAGATAAATTTCTTTGAAAACATTTTCTAGATAAAATATTTATTAATTGAATTAATTGTGTATAGAAGGAGAATTTTATGAAAAATAGTTTTTAAAATTTTGAGAGTAGATAATTTATCAAAATTCACTTTGAAAAATACTCCCATGAAAATTTTAAAATTTTCATCTTGATATTCTCCTGTTATACTAGATTTTCAATTAGGAAATAAATATTTTTGGAAATTCTCAAAGTAAATAATTTATTCATCAAGATAATTACTAAGGATTTAAAATACTCTTATTTATCTCAAAAGATTAAGTGGGAGAGGACCTTAGGAAGCCCACAACCTCCATTATCAAGTCCATCTTGATTTGGGTTCATACCACTCCCACAGTAGGTTAGCCCTAAGAATCAAGAGATATGGACTCTCCACAGGGATGAGACTAGATATGGTGGAAGCGACCACCTCCATAGAGGGGTTCTTTACTTGGTGACATTTATAGTTCAAGGACAATGGTTATACATTTGACATTGGAGATGAAGTAGTAGAAGTGTCTCATGCTATTCCACTTGCATAGTCTATGGGTCAAATTAAAGGTATGTTGATCTAGCCTTTAAATACCTTTATGGTTAAGGTGAGGAGATCAATTTAAGGGGATCTCTAACTTGTAATATGGTCATGATCTATCTCACGTAGGCTTGATTTTTATGATACTAGAATACCTTCCAGAAGGACATGTAGTTTGAGAGCATTACATTTTTGTTAAATTAATTATTAACTGCTTTGAAAGCTCAATTATGTTCTATTCTTGATTGTTCTCCTTATTACATTTATCGTGTTGGTTTTATTATCACTCTCTTTCTCACAATAGACCAGGCCTAACTAATCATTTAGACTAATTTTATTTTGGATATAGTAACTAATTGCATGGAAGCTAGTTTAGATAGACCTAACTATTCCTTATGAACTAACCTACTAGAAAGAAAGAGTGGTATATCAAAGGTGGCATTAGGCGAATCAAAAGACCAAGTGTCTTATACTTGAGTAAGCCTACCAAGGCTTAGGTCACTTTGTCAAATGGGTTCTAATTGATTAATTAGCTACATAAGGCCATCTAATTAATCAATTAACCTAATCTAGTAAACTTGTTCATTATCCCTTATGCAACCTTACTTAATTACCAAAACACCCTTATACACAAGAGTGAACTAAGAGTCAATCTAACCCTTATAAATCGTGTCATTGTGGTGTATGAGCTCAAAGTGGGGACCACTAGGTCCCATAAGAGTACTAGTTCCCTCATAATCCAATTTTGAAGTTGATTCAACATTTCACTAAAGAGAATCAACTGCACTCTAGTACCCTATGTAAATAACAATAAGACAAAGTTCGGGTTTGTGACCTACTATCCACTACATGTAGAGTCCCTATGAACTGGTGTTTGTAATCTAACAAGGTAGTGCTATCACCTATCAAGATTACCTCTCTAATCCTTGAGTTACAAATCCTAATTATTATGTGATCAATTGATATACTTTAACTCTAAGGAGTATATATCAAATTCCACTAAGGGAATTACTACGGCCACAAATTTTATGATCACATGTTCTTTGGATCATCCAAGCGGATACACTGTCTCAATTCCATAAGATATAATGGTTTCTCTACTGAGAATACCTGTTGCTACCAGTATCCATCAATAGTAACCCAATCCATAGGGATATAAGACCACCTTAAGGTCTCATCCATAGGTCAAAAGATTCTGTTGATTTCAAGAGAGACTCAATATTCTCTCAAGGTGGAGAGTCCATATTGTATAATAACTCGATGAATCAAGACAATTGAAAGTCTTAAGTCATGATTCATTGTAGGTCTTGTCCAGTGTACATCATATATACTAGTGCACTCATGGGAAACTCATCGCAAGGGCCAAGACAACTCATCCCTCTAATTAGTAATATAGTTTCTACTGGATTGCCCAAATCCATGAACTGACCCTGAACAATTTCTCTATTTACAAGGAACCAATGATTTGTATCCTTTGTACAACTCCTAATGCAACAAAGTCATGTATAATGTAAAAGATATGGGTTGAATACTTGAATCAATATCAATGCATAAAAGGGATAGCTAGGGGATAGTCAAGTCTGATTTTGTTACATCACATCTTGCTTTTAGGGGCTCAATCCCAACACTATTGTTGTCCTCTTTTGGTCTAAGAGCTGCTAAAGCGGAATTTTCAGTACTTAGCATGGATCTAGCATCTCCAAGCATCACCTGTTTTCGAGTCTCGTCCCGCTTGACCTTAGCAAATACCTCTTCAATAGTAGGTAGTGGTTTTAGTCCAAGAATCTGTCCTCATACTTCATCAAGTTCTCTATTGAGTCCTACAAGAAAATCATGGACTCTTTCCTTATCCAATAGTTTTTTGTATCGCACTCCACCTTTTAGGCAGCACTAATCACAGTTTGTGAATAGGTCTAATTCTTGCCACAACTTGGTTATAGCATTGAGATATTGAGTAACATCAAGGTCTCCTTGCCTCATGTTTTAAGCTTTATTTCTTAACTCAAACACTTGAGAATAATTTTCTAAATTTGAGTATGCGCAAGTCATGGCATCCCAAATTTCCTTCGCGATAGGATAATATAGGTATGTCTCATTGATTTTATCCTGCATTGAATGAATAAGCCATGCCATCACCATTGAGTTATGAGCATCCTATATTTGGTACAAGGGATCATTTGTGCTCGGTTTAAATAGTTGGATCTCCCCTTCCCATGTATCACCATTTGAATAGAGCATAAGCATTGAAGAAAATTTTTTCCATTTAATTTGTGGGTTATTATTTGTACAGAGGAATTTTCTGAAAGAATAGTGGGAGCAATTGTAAGGATCGTTTGAGAGGTATTTGAAGATTCCTCAAAGCTGCCACCCTTGCTTGCTCTAGTCATTGTCATTTTGGCCATTGTTTTCCGATATTGGATGTTGGCTCAGATACCATGTTGAACAACCAATTTTCCTAAAAGTTTAAATTTGCAGGATTTGGGTTCACTATGCATATCATAATTCTTAGTACCCTCCCTCACGTATGGCCCCATACTTGCACGTGGAGAGACAGACATAATTTGGATTGTGGAGAAGTGTCTCGAACACGAGACCTCTTGCCAAATCAAGCTCTGATAAGCTTTTGAGAAAATTGGTTGTTCAACACTTTCTTATGTTGTTTCCGCTATGGATTAGAGTAGGATGAAAATTTTGCTATAATAGATGTGGCCAGTGGCTACTTGGGATACTTGGAGGATTTATTGATTGGACAAATGTTTCTTAGTTGATTTTGTTTCTATTCCTAATATCCCTAGCTGATTCTGTGAAGGCTCACATGTTTTGTGCACTGTGGAAACATATTTTCAATGTGGAAAAGGTGTCCATCTCCATCTCAAGTCTTTTGTTTATCCACCAGAGTTAGCTTGGGGTTTTATTGAATTACTGCTGCATCAGCATTTGGCTTGTAGATGACTTATAGCTTTCTCTACATTTTAGTCCTGAAATTTTTTATTTTTACTGTAGACAAACTTATATCCTACAGTCAACCACATCTTCAATCCTTTCAATGCCCCCCCACCCACACACACACACACACACACACAGATAATGTTGATATGTTTATGATGGATCTTAATTGTTGACTTGGATGTGTTTCTTTCCTGATTCTCTAGCGATGGCTGGTTCTTCATCAAGTGGTATTACAAAAGGGTACAACTCCATACTATATGACCATCGGCCTTACCCATTAAACGAGGATAATTATTTACGGATTTGTCAAATTCCTCGAAGGAAGGTCGGAAAAATGTGATCTTTTATATTGATTAGTTGGAATTTGATGACTCCAATGGTTCCTAATCCTTTCATTTTTGTAGGGAGCAAATTTCAGGGACCTCTCTGGTGTAATTGTAGGAACTGATAATGTGGCTGTACGGGATCCAACAATGAAGCCAATACTTTTGCCATCTGGACATCCACTGGTTAGTGGTCTTGTTGCTTCCACAGATGATTATCCTTCTGGCCATGCAAACTGGGAATGTGGCTCCGACTCCTCTCACTCTCTGGCTTTCTGTGTCTGTGTTTTCAAGATTTTCTTTTGGCTTTTGCTATGATGACAAAACTAATCTTACAAAGTTTGTCAGAAATCATGCCAACTATCCTTCAATTTGCATTAGAAGTTGAGAAATATTAAGATTAAATATAACTTAACCAAAAGTTTTATTTCATATCCGGTGGACAGGGGAAGAAATTGGAGAAAATAGATCAAATATTCATCGTCTCTTAACATCTGAACCCAAAAAGTATGTGTTGCATATAAGATATGCCTACTGGCGAATGTTGGAACATTTTGTGCATAGAAATCCTGCAATTGACTCTCTTCAAAGAAAGCAGCAAGTATTTTTGAATTAAATTTCTCGATTTTTTTCTCCTTTTTCTTCTGTAATATATAAAAAATAAGTAATCTATGAGAAGTAATATAGCTAAGAGAGAGTTTTAACTTCCAGAAGCCCCAGTTTAGTTAACTTCATTGCCAAATAGGTAGACATCAGTAAGAAACACGTTACTAATTTTTCATTCCTGTAGTTTATTATCCATTCTTGTTTGGGTTTCCTATTGGAATGCAATAACAACATAGGAAGGACCAATAAAACACTCGTAATGTTCTAAATTATGTTCTCTGATTACAGGTACCAGATTGCGTCTTTTCTTATGAACAAGGGAAGTCTAAAAGGTGAGACATTTTCTTCGTTTCTGCTACTTATTCATGTGTCTAAGTTCTTTTTGGTGTATGTTGTAGGCCATTTGCAAGATTATGGTGGGATGAGACCGTGCCAACTGTATTGACATTTCCATATCTTCGCAACCAGGTATTTTCTCCTAGTGCTTCATTTCACAATGTGACTAAACATCCTGGATTTAACTGTAGGCTTAAATTCTTGTAGGCAATATTACATCCAGAGCAGGACCGTGTCCTCACCATACGCGAGTGTGCAAGGTTGCAAGGCTTTCCTGATTATTATAGGTTCCGTGGGACAGTTAAAGAGAGGTACCGATACTAGTGAAGAATTTCTTCTTTACCATGCTTTCTTGATGAAATGAACATTAAGACACATTGTGTTTGGAGAAAAGGAAAAATGAAAGGAAAGAGAAGAAAAGAAAAGAAATAATTGCTTCATGTGCTACTGTTCTCTATGCAAGTGATTCATCTTTTGCAATGAGAATGCCTGCTGCAACTTGTTTGCTCTTCATCCTCCATGCAGATACTGTCAAATTGGAAATGCAGTTGCATTTCCAGTTGCACGAGCCTTGGGATATATGCTGGGGATGGCGTTTCAGAATCAGAGTGGGAATGAAGCGCTCGCAACTCTTCCACTCAAGTTTTCTCATTCAATGGTCTAGGTAACTGATGGAATCTTGTCTCCATTTTTGTTGAAATCACCTCTCATTTCCAGGTCATGTTGGTATGGTTGAACTACTGAAGTGATAAGGCAAAATATACTTCCCACCCATCGTTGTTTTGATTCCCTTGACTTCAGACTTAATGGGTGAGTCTGGGCCATTGGTGCCAAATGTATTTTCTTTTCTTTTGGCCTTAATGCTCCATTTTGTATACTTCTCTGTGCTTAAATTGTGATCCCATTTTGTCAGACGCTTTTTCTAATGTATTTGCTCTTAATTTATAAATTTATTTGCACATGTGAAAAAGGAATTTTTTTTTTTGGCAGCATATAATGGAAAGAAAAACTATAAAAAATAATAAAAAATAAAAATAAAAAATAAAATAAAATAAAATAAAAACCTTGATGGAGCGTATGAACATCAAAGTTAAATCTAGAAGATATCACCTTATAAGTTTACTTTTGGAGAAAAATGTTTAAAAAAATAAAAATAAAAAAAATAAAATTGATCTTTTATCTTTTTCTATTGCATGAGTTAGTTTATGCACAGCAGAAGGAATTTGCTGCAACAATGAAATATCGAATATTTCAATTGATTTGAATGATGTGTTGATATAAGTAGATACAACAGAGAAGGCAACTTGTTGTATCCTCTAGTAACTTGGATCGGTTGGTTGGATGAACGTATTCATTGTAGTAAACAAAAAAATTGTATAGAAGCAGCTAATGAAGATAATGATACAAGAAGCCATAGAATCAGCATATATTTTTTAATTTATCTTTTATTTTAAATTTGTATTATTATTTTATTTTATATTATTGTGGACCCCGCATTTTGACACGATGTGTTCTCACTCGATGACGAAACTCGTTTTTTTATTTATTTAATGAAAAATATGATTTTTTTAGAACAAATACATTATTTATTTTTGTATACGTCATTTATGCGCCATTTTATCAGACGCTTTTTCTTAACTTTCCCATTTTGTGTACGTCATTTATTTTTGTTTTATTTTTAAGGGGAAAAACAAAATAAGAAAGAAAAACCCTAAGTGTGACTCTTGAAGGAAAAATAGGTCTGGGAAAAACCGAGTATGGGTTCGGGGGTCAGGTTACTCATTGGAAAAGTTATAGTGCATAAATTGGTCTCACAAATTTTATTATTTCGAAATTATGAAAAAATTTATTCTTGCTTATGTAAAATCAAGAGAAACAGAAGATTATTTGAAAATCGGAGTGGAATTAAAACTGTTAGAAAGAAAACTGGATTTTTGAAATTTATTTGAAAATTGGAGTCTCGAAAATTATTTGAAAATTGGAGTCTTGGGAATTAAATTTAAGAATTTGAATTTTGTAAATTAAATTTGAAAGAAATTGACATTTTTAAAAATTATTTGAGAATTAGAGTTTTTGAAAATTAATAATGAAAATAATAATGATTAAATAAATAAATGTGAAAAAAAGAATTTTGGAAATTAAAAATTAAATTTGGAAATCGGAATTTTGAAGAATTATTTACAGATGAAATTTTAAAAATGAATAAATAGAATAATAATAATAATAACAAAAATAATAATGATTAAGTAAATAAATGTGAAAATTGGAATTTTGGAAATTGAAAATTAAATTTGGAAATTGAAAAATTGGAATTTCAGAAATTGAGAATTATATTCGGAAATAGGAATTTTAAAGAATTATTTAAAGATGGAATTTTAAAATAAATAAATAAATAAATGAAAATAATAATGATTAAATAAATGAATGTGAAAATTGGAGTTTTCGAAATTGGAAATTAAATTTGGAAATCAAAATTTTAAAGATTTATTTAAAAATGGAATTTACAGAAATCAGACCTTGACACGTGAGAGAAAATAATAATAATAATAATAACAATAATTCTTCATGCCACTGCCACTTATTTGTTCAGAGAACTTAAAGCGCCCCTGCTACTAATACAAACCCCCATGCTACAATATACCAAATCAAGAAAAGGAAGGCCATCACTGCCCACCACCTCCTTTTTTAAATAATAAAAATAAATCCTTCAGGAATTGCCTTTTCACAACCAACTCTATCCACTTTACTCCTTCAAAGATTCTTTTGTTGTGCTCTTCTGAATCAAACAAAAAAAACACAAAGAGGCTAAGGGTCATCTTTCCAAACTGCCTTAGAATTGCTACTATAGAGGAGTCACTACGTGAACAAAGCAACACCACTCTGATTTGACCATGAAAGAACTCAGCACATTCTGAACAAGGAGAAAAACAATGCCCACAAACTAGAAGGCCATCACATAGAACGAGTAATGAGGATGTGCTCCACCAGCTCCATCAAATGCAAGTAGATGTTTCTAGCTCAAAAAATTGCTACTTCATGCACCATGACCGAAGAAGGCATATTTGAGGACAAGTGAACGAACGTTGGAAGCACATGGCAGTGAAACCAAGCTTAACCCGACACCAATGGGGACTTTTGTAGCCATTTTTTTCCTGAGAAACAGATTTCTAGAAAGAGAAAGCGTAGGAAAATGTGGGGGTTTTCTGCTCCCACAACTTTGATCGTTTGGGTTCACTTTCCTTGTCCCTTCTTCCTGGTTTGTGGTGTGTGAAGGAAATGAAAACGGCCATGCATGCAAGGTTCCTTTGCATGAGTGAGAAACGAGCAGTGGGGCAGCCGGGTGTGATGGATAGCCATGCATGGGGCTTCATGCACGTGAGAAAGGGTGGGCATGAGCTGAAAATGAGTATTGGTGGGAGAAATGGGTCTCATGGGCATTTGAAAAATGGGTACGTGGTGTAGAGAGAGAAGTGGGTATGAAGAGGTGGCCATGCTTGCATGGCTCCCATGCACGCGTAGAGCTTCATGCAAACGTGGGGAATGACGGAAATGAACGAATGGGGATGCATGGGAGGTTATGAAGGATGAGGTGGGTAGTACGAACACGGGTATGGTGATTGTAACGGAGGGTGGCGAGTGGATATGTGAATGTAGAGAGAGAGGAGGGTGGTGGCGGGTATGTTGGTTAGAAGGATGATGAGGTGAGGGTGACCATGCATTTTGGACCTCATGCACATGGGGAAATGGTGGAAGTAAGTTGAAGGTGGGTTAGATGGGTGGGCAAGAAGGGTGGTGGAGTGATGAGGATTAAGCAAACACATGATGATACGGAGCCCCATTACAGGTGACGCCCATGAACTTAAAACGAGTGAGATTAACAAGGAAAATAAACAAGGGTTTCATATATCAAGCTTCAGAAACAAACTCATGCATCAATCTTGTACAAAGAAGGGAAAAGGAACCCCAAAAACAGAGTATGCACATGGAAGAATAAATTTGACCAAGACAAACAAAGGGCTCTTCCTATCCATACCGAAACAACAAGTTGATGCCCAAAAATAAATAAATAAATAAATAAAACCTGTGGAAATGAAAAAAAAAAAAAAAAAAAGGAGCTATGTTAGTCAAACCTGGAAGACCCTCCTCAAGCAAAAAGTTGCTCGTCTTTGAGCTCCCCTCCCCTGAGAATGATCTCCTCTTTCGCTCAGTTGCTTCTCTGCTCCAATTCCATTCCTCCTCAAGTTTCTTTCTAAGGCTCCTCACTCGTTCACTCTCAAGTTTTCTCCCATTCTTCTCAGAAAAAAAAAAAAAATTCTTCCTAAAAAATCCCTAGACAGCTTGCAGAACACTCTCCTTATCCCCTACAACTCGCCCCTCCTTTGTAACCAGCCACCTTTTTTTGTTCAGTTGCTTCATTTTCAAACGGCTATCTCCTCTGTACCCAACAACTCACCCCTCATTTTCCTTCCTACTTCCCATCCTCTTTAGCTGCCCAATAAAGTACACCCATCAATCCTCTTTGGCTGCCAGTCTTGTCCAGCCTCCTCATACAACACATCATCGGGTTGATGAAGAAGAAGAAAAGAAGAAGAAATAATAAAATAGTAATAAATAAATAAAAACCAAAGAAATGCCCTCATCTAAGGGGTCTACAATTATCCTTTTATTTGTAATTACTTTTTATATTTATCTCATTAATCCTATTTTAAAAAATTATTATTACTTCACTCTTAATTTTTTTATTTATCCTTTTAAGTTTAAATGTTTTATTTTAAAATATTAAAAATATAATTTTACTCAAAAATTACTACAATATAATTTTTTTTAATGAAATCCTGATCTTTTATAAATTAAAATTAATTTGATAAGATAAATTATTAATAATTTTAACTATTTAAATAAATTAATGTTAATAGAAAAAGTTGTCACCACATATTTGTAATAAAAAATAAAAAAATAAAAAATAAAAAATTAAATCTCAAATAAAATATTTTATATAAATCAATTTAAAAATTTTTATTTGAAATGTAATAAAACATGTTTTAATAAAAGTATTTTTTAAATTTTAAAATAAATGAATATAAATATGTTAAAGAAATTAATGTTAATAGAAAAAGTTGTCACCACATATTGTAATAAAAAATTAGAAATTAAATCTCAAATAAAATATTTTATATAAATCAATTTAATTTTTTATTTAAAATTTAATAAAACATGTTTTAATAAAAGTATTTTTAAAATTTTAAAATAAATAAATAAAAATATATTAAAAGAATTTAAGTTAATTTTTATAAAATTTTGATAAATATTATTTTTAATCGTATTTATGTTAGTTACACTTATAAAATAACTTTAATATGTATATTTTTACTTATTTTATAATTTTTTTTTTTAGTTTTCTAAACATTTTCATGAATTTTGAACTATTTCTATTCTATCGATATTTTTGTCAAAATATCCACCGATATTTTTGATATATCTATAAAATCCAAAAGTACAGATATATCCATGTTTACTGATATTTCAAACTTGGACAAATAGTTTTTTTTTTTAAATAAAAATAAAAAATAATAAAAATAATAAACTCAATTTAAATAAATTGTTTTTAAAAATATTTTTTCTATTTTGATGTTGTAAAGAATTTATAAGTTCAATATATATGATATTTAATTAAATTTCATCAAAGTCTTTTTAAAATAAAAATAGTTTTATACTATAAATACATTAAAAAACTAAATAGTTCTTAGTAAAATATGAATACTAATATTATAATAAAATCATAAATATTATTATTTTTTTTATAAATGAAGTAAACAATATTATTTTATTATATATTATAAAATTATAGATATTAACATTCACAAAAACAAAGTTAACTTTTTTGTTAAAAATAAATAATAATGATAATATTTAATAATATTTTATTTAAAACAAATTTGAAAATAAACAAATTTTAATTTTTTTAATATGTAAATAAGTAAACATGTATATATTTAGTGCTCAATTAGTCATTTAGATTAGTTTAAATTTAGTTTGAAATTAATTGGATTAATTTTCTAATTCCAAATTATTCTTAAAATTATAAAATTTATTAAATAATTTAAAACATGAATGAATCTATGAGAAATTTTGGAAAAGTATAGTTGTATACATTAGAAAAACAACCAAGTCATGATTCATTATGTATTAATATTGATCTATGATTTTTGGTATTGATTAAATTTATTTTTGAGTTCTATATTATTTTTAAGATTATTAAACTTATTAATAAATTCAACACGTTAAGTCTCGCTTGTCTTGAAATACATTTGTTGAGTAAGCAATTCATAAAACAGTTATGTGCAAATGAGAAACAATAACTTCATTCTATACCAATTTTAGTGTATGAATTTCTAATAATAATTGTTATAATTTTAAGTTCTAATTATTTTTAAAATTAATACACTTGTTAATGAATTCAACGTGTTAAGTTTCATTTGATTTAAAGTCTATTTGTCTAAGAAAAAAAAAGAAAAAGAATAATAGGGTCATTGTGGTCTAATTTTTGTCTATAAATTTATAATATTTTCCAATTAGTTTTAAAATTTATAAATTGATTCATGAATCTAATTATTAAATCTTGCTTGATTTGAAGTTTATTTACATATTGATTTTTTTTTTTTAAATATGATAATGTGTAAAGAAAAAACTAGTAAAGTCATTCACAATGAATTTTAATTTATAAATTTTAAATGTTAATTAGATCAGCTTTGAGCTCTTTAACTTTCTAGCACTAATTAGATTAATTACTTATATTATCATCAATAGTGCCAAAAGGAAAACTATAAAGCATATTCAAGGCAGTTGCTGCTTTTGAGTTTCAAATTATTTTAAAATTATTAATCATTAAGTATCGTTTGATTTGAAATAAGGTTTTCCAATTTTTATTTTTTTTAAAATAATTTTCACTTTTTTTTTACCTAGACGTATTTAAAAAAATAAAAAAACATAGAAAATGAAATTGAAAATGAAAACTAAAAAATGTTTTCCAAATTAAACGTAAACTTACATTTTATCATTTCTTTTTTGTTCTCTTCAATGTGAAAATAAAGAGTAATCAAATCAAAGAAAAAAAAAACAAAATGAAAAGAGAATAATTTCAAGAATATATTGATTAAATTTAAAAAAAATACATGAAATAGAAAAAGTTAAGTGATTTGATTGTAAAAGATAAGTCAAAACAAACAAAAATACTTTTTTTAAAAAAGTGAAGTTGTAAGTGAGGTGTTACAAATTACAGCAAGAATATGTTAATAAAATGAAGTTTTTGAGGTGAATTATAAACAAGAAGATTTATAAATAAAAAAAAGTTTATAGATAATATGAGTAGTTTAATTAATTATTGATAATTTGCATGCTGATGTAGTATTTGTTTCAAAAATTAATTTTTTAAAAATTTTATCATCTATTGGAACACTAAAATAAAAGGCAAAATCACTAATATAATGTATTATCAAAATTACTACCAAAAGTAAAAATAATTTGGATATGAACAATGTGACTAAGATATGAAAATTTTGATCAAGATTATAAATAATATGACCAAAATATAGACAATGTCAACAAAGTATGAATAAGTTGATCAAGCTATAAAATATGTGACTAGGGTATTAAAAATGTGATCATGGTACAAATAATGCAACTAGGGTATGGATAATGTGATTTGAGACAAAGGTATTGTTAGCCCAAAGGTTCTCTTAAGTGTATTTTGATACAAATCATGGTTAACTTGTTAATGGTGTAAATTTAAGTTAAGTTTCAAGTTTTAATCAAGAAAATCAAATGAGAAATAAATTAAATAATGGAAGGAACCATGGAGAGCAAGATCAAGAATCCATGAAAACCTTTCAAGCTTAGGAACTCAACGTAAGATGAATACGTAGGTGCACCTAGGACTTTTACTTGAGCATGCATATTTTTCATACTCGTTTATTTTCAAAACTACTCAAAATTGTTTTATAAAGGTACCTAAAGGCTAACTGATTTGAAATGAAAAAGATAGCTTTTGGAGTTGAAAAAGGCCAACCGATTGAGGGTAGGTTGAATTAGATCAACTAGTTAGGAAATCGGTCGACCAGTTGCCCTTTCTTAGTTGAGGATTGGTTTATGGGTGTAACAAACTTCTCTCTCTTTTAGAAGGGTTGCTCTCTCGATTGAGGAAAGCCCTTTCGTAGTTAAGGGGTACCTTTTCTTGATTGAGCTTTAGTCGAGCCCCCAAAAATCACCTATCAAGTATTAAATGTCCAACGACTAGTCAACCAATCGACCAGAGCTCAATTGGGGAAAGGCCTATTAGTGCACTTTTTGGTGTCTAAGGTTGGAAACTTATAAATAAAGGGCTCCCAGTCATTTATAAATAGAAGGTTCTCATTAATTTATTGAAAAGAGAACGCATGCATTAAAATTCTTACCTACATGTTTCTCACATTACAAGCCCTCTTTTTCTCTTTGGTGCATTACACCTACACTTGCAAATCATTCTTAGTGCACCCGTCTCTTCATCCTAACTTTCTTTGTACTTGTAAATTAATTATGCTAGGATTGGGTGATTTTAAAACCTCTTGACTACAGTATGGTTGAGGATTTAAGCTTCAAATTAGGGATAAACTTGAAGGGTTTCTTATAGTGCCCATTGGAGCTATGAATCCAATTGCAAGTGCTTGGAAACTTAGCTGAAGCTTAACACTAGTGGAACCCTCACTAAGAAGGAGCTTGAGGAGAAGTGGATGTAGGTGAGAATTTTCAAACCATTATAAATGTGTTTGCAATATCTCACTCTTATCTCTTAACTTTTATTATTCTTTTAATTATTTCATAATAGTAGTTTTTCAAAAAAGTTTTTCTAAACCTAATTCAATACCCCCCCGCCAACACCCCCTTCCCATGCCTCTCTATTGGGTGTTAGCCTTTAATTCACAATTGGTGTTAGAGGTAGGCCTCTTGCTAAGAATTTAACAATCTAAGAGGATATAATTAATTCATAAAGCTCAACCTATTTGGAAAGTTTTGCAATCAATCAACCTCCATTCTTTATGGGAACAAATTACCCCTATTGAAAAATAAAAATGATTTAGTTTTTACAATCAACTGATCTTGACCTATGAGATGTCATTAAAGATGGTCTCACAAGAGACAACTTGTCATTGTAGGATTCTTGTTTTGGTATAATGAAACAAAAGGTGGTTTGTTGATTTTTTTTTTCCCATCTTTACACAAAAAGTATCCATTCACCATTCCCTATTTTTTAGCTAATTTATGGAAAAACTCAAAAGACAACCGATATCCTGTATGGCGAGGATTAAAAAAAAGTTTTAGAAAAGAGGATCACCCTACCTTAAACCTAATGAATATTGAAAGAAACTAGTGAGTGTGTTGTTTACAAAGACTAGGAATCCTATTAGATAATTATTCGAAAAAAGTAGTAATTAGTTAGATTTGATTTCAGCATTAATCACAATACACATATTAACCTATAAGGAACAGTTACATCATGTATGTGACCAAATTTCATGTCTTTTTTTTTTCTTTTTTTGGTTTCTATTTTTTGAACATACAAATTCTTTTTCTTTAACGGAATTTATGGAGTTCACCAAGTTGAGTCTTTTACAACTTAAATCAGTAATTACTTTGCACAAAACAAATCCTCATTGTTGTTGATAATAGAGGGGTGGCTAGTTCAGCAGTAGGTGCAATAGTAGTTGAGTTATATAAAGATGGGAGATGCTTATTAACTTGGGTTATTTGTGTGGACCCGCATTTCTCACGTGCGCCCCCACTCGATCGGCGAGACTCGTTTTTATTTGTGAAAACTTGTTTTAGAAAAGTCGGAGTCGCCACTTATTTTATTTTATTTTAAAGGGAAAATAAAACAAGAAATAAAACCCTAAAAAAATGACTCCACATTTTTGGAAAAGCATGTCTCGAAAACCCGAGTCTAGGTCCGGGGATCAGGTTACTTATTGGGAAGGTACCTTTAAGAGGTAGCATCCCTCTAAGCCCTACAAAGGTTCCTATTTACTAAGTTGAGGGAAATGTGGCAATCAATTGATTAATTGAAGGTGCCTTAGTAGGCTAAGGTGATTTCCAAACTAGCATGCCAAACAAGAAAAACCAATCATACTCATAAAAGAGAGTTAGGATGCGTACCTAGACCGCTTCTTAAGCGCTATCATAAAACATCAATGGTTAGTTTGGAAATATAGCACACAACATGTGTTTTATCCAAGCAAATCAAGAATACATCTAAGTACCTAAGGATCACATCAAGCATAAATAAGACTCACAATATTATGCATGTTCATAAAATTTTGAAAAATAAGAGATAGAGCACGTACCTGGATAGCATGCAAAATTTATATGATTCCTAAAAAAAAAACAAAAAAAGCTAGAGTGATTAGGACAAGTATGAATTATATAACATATTCATTATGTTTAGTATACAGTGCCAAAATAAAAATTAACATACCGAAGGCCAAACTCTCATTCAAAGGACAGGTTACATCAAAGACACCTAAAGGCTCTACAAAGTCCAAATTAGATAAGAAAATCTGACATGCATAAACGATTTTTTTTTTTAAATAATAAATGATCACATAAAACCATACAAAAAAATAAAATATAGTTAAAAGTGTCTATATCACATAAAAAGTGAATCCAAGGTCGGATAATACTAAAAATATTTTTAAAACACCTAAGCTAATCAGATGTCCAGAATTCATCATGTGCAGTATTTAATACTTAAAAAAAATCATATCTCCCTCAAAAAGGCATATTTTTTAATATTTTATGTGTCTAATATCAACTTAAATAAGCTTATAATTGATTAAAAATGTTGAATTAAATTTAAAAATTCGTCCAATATTTTATTTTTGCAAAAAGATCTCAGGTGTCTAGAATTGGGTGAAAACGGAGACCCCCTAGAGACTTGTTTATATCTTCCATTCTAGAATGACTTTCTAACTCAAATGAATCTTTAAATTCAAGTAAAAGAAGTGAGGAAATTCATACAAGTTTTGGAAATTTTTTAAAAACATTCCAAAGTTGTTAAAACGAATTTTGAATCTAAAGGGTTAGTGGCTGAGTGAAAACTGGTAGCAAGGAAGGGCTTTAAATTTATTTATTTATTTATTTTTTATGTAGGGGTTTCACCAATTCCCCAGTTGATATACACAAATATAGCCTAGAATCATCCCATTTATTTGGGAACACAAGCTTTGATTTGTGTTTTGTTCAAAACCAAAATTTTCATCCAAACCGAGAAAGATGCGAACCGATCAAAAGATGGTTGCATATTATTTAAGAAAATGAGATTTTGATTCTAAGGACTCTAAATGAGTTTTTGAAATAGATTTTTAAAGGGATCTTTTGAGAAAAGTGTTATATATTAAAATAAGAGAAATTAATTTGAGAACAATGAAACGTATGAGAAACAGAATACCAAGCAAAATAAACGGAAACAAAATCACAAAATAAAATTTTTAATCTTAAGACAAACTCAATCAAGCGCTAAATATTATTTGACATTTAAAACAGTACAAACAACACGATCAACTAATATTGACAATTTGGAGTCATAAATCTAATCAACTAAACTAATCAATTGAATAAAAGAAAACAAACACATAAACTAAATAAAATTAGTCAAAAATTAAAATTGACTATTTTTAAACATGAAATGATAACATGGGGATAGATTAAACTAATTGACTACAATTCTAAAGCATAGAATTAATAGAAAATTGAAATTAATAATCTTAAAACATGAACCAAATAGTATGAAACCAATCAAACTAATTAAAATTCTAAAAAAATTCAACCAAAATAGGATCAATCGAAACTAGAGTAAATTTTTATTTATTTATTTATTTATTTTAAAACATGAATATATCAACGGGAAATGAAATAAATTAACCAACTTAAATTCTAAAACTAATAAACTAAAAGGATAAATCATGAATTAAAATTAACAACCTTTGGATATGAAAAGAGTGGCATGGAGTCAATTGAACTAATAAACTAAAATTTTAATAACATCTAAACTAAAAGATAAATTAAAACTAAACTAAATGAAATTATGAATTTCCTAATTGAGAACAAACATAATGCTAATCAAAATTCTAAATTTTAGACCATCATCATGAATTATCCAAACTCTTAAAAATTCTAACTTTTCAATTATCAACAAAAATTGCCTAAACCAATACTTAAAAAATCTAATTTGTCAAACTAAGGATAATAAATTGTAACTACATTAAACAAAAATCATAATTTTCAAGCTAGAATAATGAATCAATAATAATTAATTTATTTAGTTAAGAAAAATAAAAAATTAACATCTAAACTAAACATGAATTTACAATAAAATAAAATTTTAAAATGCATAGGCCAAATAGGAATAATTTAAAGCTAAATTTAGCAAATTGACATCATGAATATAATGGTATTGGAAATAATTAAACCTAAACAATAGATAAAATCCTAAACAAGTATGAATTGAATTGAATGTTTCATGAAACAAAATTGAAATGGGAGGAATTAGTTTACCTTTTTCCACACGTGAAGGACACTTTCCACTAGTAGGATTTTTTAATTAAAAAAACAACTCCAAGGATGCATAGTGTGGTGGATACCCATGCACAACAAGTTCTCAAAGTACTTTTTCAAAACGTGAAGGCCCCTTTCCACCAAGTAGGATTTTTTATTTAAAAAAACAATTCCAAGGATGCATGGTGTGGTGGATACCCATGCATTGCAAGTCCTCAAAGTGTTGTGTGTTAATAGAGAAGAATTTCCCTTGAAAATCTGGTGTGGCTGTGGTGTTTAGGTGGCGGGACTAACAAGCTAGTGCAGATCTCCAATGGCCATAGGGTGTTGTTGAAGATGCATGGGTAGCACGGACAATGGAGGATCACGCTTTGGAATCGGTCGGTAGCTATCCAGATGGAAGACTCTCTCCCTAAAATTTTGGTGCGGTTGTGGTGTCTCCGATGAGAGGGACTGAACCCAAAATTGTTTCCGAAACTCAGCTTTCTTTCCATCCTTCACCGGTGCGGCTGTTCTGAAAATTCCCTCAAGGATGCGACTGCACCTTGCACCTCCAATGGTGCAGCTGTATTGGAAAAATCTCTTAAGGATGCGGCTATTCCAGATCACCTTCCTCTTTCTTTCACTTGGTGCGACTGTTCTGGAGAAATCTCTCAAGGATGCGGCCTAAAAGTCTCAAATGGTGTGGATGGTCCAACATTAGAGAGCTCCAGGTTTCTATGTCTAGTCTTTCAGATGACAATGGGCTGAGAGTGATGCCAATGGCAACAACAGTAGTCTCGTGATCCTAAAAAAAAAATCTCTTTTTTTCACGCTGTCCTTTTTTTTTTTTTTTTGGAACGATAGCCTTCCCCTACCATTTTCCTACATGCTCCTTCCTTTTTTCGCCCACCTTCCCATAATCGTCCTCTCCATTACGCTTAGATTTTTATTTATTAATTTATTTATTTTATTATGAATACAACCCTCCTTGTCGTCCACATACATGCTACTCTTTCCCTTTTTCTATGCCAAACCGCTTTGGTAAGCTTTCTTCAATCCCACATTCAACTCCTCTCTCCAGTCGCAGTCCTGGAAGGAATAGCAGCAAAGGTTTTCTTTCTCTGACCAAAATGAGCTTTCAACCTTTCCATATTCATTCTTAATCTGCAGCATGATAATTGGAGCATTTTGCCAAAAAAAAGCCTTTCCTTCTTCATATCAGTCTTGGGCTGAATGTTCTCTCAAAATATGGCTGAATCTCCCTTTCTCAAAGAATTTTTCATGTAGCCACAATATTTTCTTATTAAAAATTGACCCATAGGAGTGCTTAGCTTCAGTTCGTGCACGATCCATGATCTCATGCAAAAAAATATAATTAAAACTAAAGTCAGAATGAAGTAATTGAGAATTCAGAAATAGAATCATGCAATTCAAATAAGGTAAGCCAATCACATGCACATTTTAGAAGAACGAAATATTATTTCATGCAATATAAAAAGAATCGAGATCATTAACCATAAACAATTCCCTAAAATAAATAAATAAATAAACAAACAAATAGATAAACAAAGATGGGAGAACACACAATCACACAAAAATTACTTAAAAGGTGACCTAAGTGGGATAAGGTATATCTAAATAGGCCTAAGTAACCTAAATGAGTTTAAGTGAACCTAAGGTGCCTAAGTGGACCTAGGGTGACTAAGTGGGCCTAGGGTGGTACCTAGTGGGCCTAAGTGGGCCTAGGGTGGTGCCTAATGGGCCTAGAGCTGTGTTTAATTTGCCTAAGTATATCTAAGTGAACCTAAGTCTAAATTAGGGCTGCCAAGAGTCACAATGGGGTTAAATGAATCCCTCAACCAAAGTCCTCGAGGTGGCTTAGAAAATATAGGCTACGTGAGTAGTAATGGGCCACCGGGGAATTATTGTAAAGGACATGTCCTAGGAAGACAAAATGGAGGGTCTACAAATATACCCCTCTTCGGTAGAGATCATGAGTGTAGGGAATGTCAGTAAAATACGAATAATGAGTGGAATGAAGTGAACTATACTGAAGAACAAAAAGAGAAGAACCAGATATTTTCTTCCTAGCACATGATGAGAGTAAGCTCAGAACACGGGCCGCGATCACAAAAATGAAACAACTCTAGGTCGTGAGCTCAAGGCTCTACGTGGAAAAGGATGACTTTGAGTCATAGATGAGAAAACGACTTTTAGTCATGAGCTTAAGGCTCTAAATAGAAAAGAAATGACTCTAGGTCATAAATGAAAAAAACAACGACTCTAGGTTGAGAGCTCCGGGCTCTAAATAGGAAAAAAAATTACTTTGGGTCATAAATGAAAATTAACTCTTGGTCGAGAGCTTTGAGCTCTAAATGAAAAAGAAATAACTCTAAGTCACAAATGAAAATTGATTCTGAGTCGAGAGCTCTGGGCTCCAAATGGAAAAGAAATGACTCTAGGTCATAAATGAAAATAGACTCCGGGTCGAGAGTTCCGTGCACTAAATGAAAAGGGGCTCTAAATGGAAAAGAAATGACTATAGGTCATAAATGAAAGTTGACTCTGGGTCGAGAGCTTTAGGCTTTAAATGGAAAAGATATGACTCTGGGTCATAAATGAAAATCGACTCCGGGTTGAGAGTTATAAGCTCTAAATGAAAAATAAATGACTCTGGGTCATAAATGAAAAATGACTCTGGATTGAGAGCTCTAGGCTCTAAATGGAAAAGAAATGACTTTGGATCATAAATGAAAATCGACTCTAGGTCGAGAGCTCTAGGCTCTAAATGAAAAATAAACGACTCTAGGTCATAAATGAAAAAACGACTCTAGGTCAAGAGCTCTGGGCTCTAAATGGAAAAGAAATGACTCTAGGCCATAAATGAAAAACGACTCTATGTCGAGAGCTCTAGGCTCTAAATGAAATAGAAATGACTCTGGGTCATAAATGAAAATCAACTCTGGGTCGAGAGGTCTGGGCTCTAAATGGAAAAGAAATGACTCTGGGTCATAAATGAAAATCGACTCTAGGTCAAGAGCTCTGGGCTCTAAATGGAAATAAATGACTCTAGGTCATAAATGAAAATCGACTCTGGGTCGAGAGCTCCGGGCTCTAAATGAAAAATAAATTACTCTAGGTCATAAATGAAAATCGACTCTGGGTCGAGAGCTCTAGGCTCTAAATGGAAAAGAAATGACTCTGGATCATAAATGAAAATCGACTTTGGGTCGAGAGCTTTGGGCTGCAAATAGAAAAGAAATGACTTTGGGTCATAAATGAAAATCGACTTTGGGTCGAGAGCTCTAATCTCTAAATGAAAAGGAAATGACTCTGGGTCATAAATGAAAATCGACTCTAGGTCAAGAGCTCTAGGCTCTAAATGGAAAAGAAATTACTCTAGGTCATAAATGAAAATCGACTCTGGGTCAAGAGCTCTAGGCTTTAAATGGAAAAGAAATGAAGACTAACTCGAAAGTGGATAGGAAGCAAATGAGCTCAAAGTCGTATACTCAAAATGCTGAGGGTCGGACTACTGAAGTCAAGAAGGAAAATATGCCCCAGTATCCAGGGTGCTTGCACTGTTAAAAAAACCAGTAAATCAATCATCCGTTGAAATCAATGAGTAAAAAACCTATGCATCATGACAAACCTTTGAAAAAATCTGAATTGAAAGAACTCTATATGTCTCACAAGCTGCATTGGCGACAAACCTCAAAATGTAAATCTCGAAGTGTGTATCACAACTCATCTAAAAGCAAATCTCGAAGTGCACAAAATACTGCTCATCTGGATAATCCCATCCACAAGGTAACAATGACGAAGACAATCTATCTCTGAGTGTCTGATCAAAGAAACTATCAACACTCCTCAAGTAAAATTTGATGCGATCCACCTCTATCTCAATAAATCCATGTGGGGAGGTCTTGATACAATCAATCGTCAGAAGCCCCATACTAGTACTCAATCTGAAACCAAGCTGACCATTGTCCCAATCTCAAGGATACTCAAAGAGAATGGGGAAATATGTCCCAGTATAAGATCTGATGTCAAAGTCATGAGGTAAATAACCAACATCAATCATCCATCCTCATACCATTGTGCAAACAAAATCTCGACAAGGAGAGGAGAATATGCCCCAGTATAATGTACGATGTCAAAGTCGTGAGGTAAACAACCAACACTAATCATCCATCCTTGTACCACTACCCAAATACAACCTCATCGAAGAGAGAGGAATATGCCCTAATATGGATTTCTGATGTACAGTAAAGAATCTATCAAGATCATCAAACAACTCTATGACCATGAATAGGGGTAGCCATACCGTCCAACAATAACTAGGAACCTCGAAGAAAGGTGGAAATATGCCCTAACATGGATATCTAATGCCCAACAAAAGGATGAATCCAATATCACCAAGCAACTATCTCCAACATAAAAATCCAGCAAACGTCGATATATCAAGCAGGAGGGAGAAACCAAATGCTTCCAAAAGTGTTGCCCATAAAAGAAAACATGGTAACGACTATACTTCAACTAGTCTACATAAGCCCGTCCAAGTGAAAACTGTCAAGGATAACGTTTGATCTCGCGGCCTCAGGGTGGTCTTAAGACATAGGATGTAACGTAGGCCAGGGTGTTAGGGTGAAAGAAACGAAGGGAAACTAGGCTCAAATACCCAATGATCAAACCCATACCCTATGTATAAGATGTAATTGCATAGAAAAAATCTCATGAGCCATGGACCTAAAGGTAATAAAAGGAAATGTCGATGGAGAAATAAAAGCAATGATAAGTGGTCAAACCATCAATGAAACATGTGAATGATGTGAAAAAGGTATCAAATCATAAACATGTGTCAATATGTAGGAAATGGTAAAAGGTGGAACAAAAATCTGGATAGAGGTGATGACACACAAAAGAAGACAATGAGAAAGTGGAAGGAATGATGATCAACACATATTAGTGTGGACCCTCACCTGATCCACAGGCCGACGCGACTCGCTTTTTTAAAAGAATAAGAAAGTAAGTGTGTTTTCAGGTTTTGGAAAATCCATCCCCGGTGAAGAACGATTTTGTTTGGAGTCGCCACTTACTTTTTATTTTTATTTTATAAAGGGGAAAATCAAGTAAGAACAAAAACCCTTAATGACTCCAGTATGGAAAAATCAGTTTGCGAAAACGAAATTCTGGGTCTGGGGATCAGGTTACCTATTGGGAAGGTACTTCATGCGAGGTAGCACCCCTCGAGGCCCTGAACTCGGTCTCTACTAATGAATTGGGTACATGGGAGAATATAGGTCAAAGATCAATCGATCAATCAGGCTAAACAAATGACATAGATCACACGAACTTGCTCAGTATCTAGCATGCACTTAGTCTCCACAAATCAAAGCTAAAAGGTGCGTACCTGAGGTCCCTAGCCAAGCGCTACATAAGAGGTTAATCAAGCAATATAAACACATAAGGAGCAAACATATCCAAGCCCCACGCATGCAAATGAATCCAATTCCCAACAAGTCAAGTACGTACCTCGAGTCCCCAGCCAAGCGCTGCAAACAGGGGCAAATCAATAGACACAAGCATTTTTAATCAAACATCAAAATGTGCCCAAGCCAAACATTCACAATAAGCCCCTGACCTTCCTAGCCAATAATACCCTCAACTCATAGGTGGGCCCATATTAATTCAAACCAAATCTGGATTCAGACGCTAAAGGTGGCCTACAAGTGCCTTGGAGCCTAAGGGCCCAAGCCACAACAAAAATGGGGGTCAAAACACGCTGAAACTAGAGCTACCTAGCAGAACTGGTTGAAAAAAAAATATAAAACTTTACCAAAAGATTCCTCAGAGAATAAGGAATCCAACAAAACAAAGGGCGCTCAATTCTGAGCCCAGATGAGGGAGAATCGGCCGAAACAATGCAAAGCGTTTATAAAATAGGGCTGCCACCAAGCCACCTGTTGAACCGGTTCCCAACCGGTTCATCCGATTGATAAAAAATCTGAAAATTTACCATAAGATTAATAAGATAATAAAGAATCCAAAAAAACAAACGGAACTCAATTCTGAGCCCAGATGAGGGAGAACTGGCCGAAACAATGCAAAGCGTTTATAAAACAGGGCTGCCACCAAGCCACCTGTTGAACCGGTTCCCAATCATTTCATCCGATTGAGAAAAAATCTGGAACTTTACCATAAGATTCCTCAGAGAATAAGGAATCAAAAAAAAATAAACAGCGCTCAATTCCAAGCCTGGATGAGGGAGAACCGGGTGAAACAATGCAAAGCGTTTATAAAACGGGGCTGCCACAGAGCCACCCCATCATACTAAAATGAAGGCCACCCTCTCAAACTAAACTAATGACCGTAGGAGGCAATGATGACTGAGGGCACCCTCCCATACACAACCAAGTGCCCCTGACTTCAAGTCTAAACCGGGCGTCCAAGATGGGCAGCCCCTAAATCCAACACAAAGAATGCCATGGCTCATCCATTGACAAAACGAGAAGGGCGAAAGTCTTCCACCCAAATCCTAAGCTAAGGATAACTTTGACTTCAAGCAAGCCAAGCCTAAGCTTTACTTTGTCTTTTGATTTTAATCAACTGAAATGTGATAGGAATGGCCTGAGTTCCCCAAATCAATTATCAATACCCTTCCCATTTCCCAAATCCAAAACAAACATGCAATCAAAATTTTATTCAATATTTCCTCAAATGCACAACCTAGGCTTTAACCACTCATTCATGCTCAAGTAAAGACTAGGCCCCAAGTGGGAAAATCTGGAACTAAGATCTGAACGGCCCAAAGGTCACTACCCTTGGCACACTAAGTGGCCATGGTGGCCCTTTTTCTCAACAAGCAAACCAATGATATCAAGACCCTCTCACATTTCAATTGAGATATCCTACCAAAACAACACTCAGGGGTGGGCCTAAATCCCACTTAAATCCAAACTGTACTGAACCCAGAAAACATTTGAATAATAAAAAACAAAAGGGTCTCACAGCCCGGGCCTTCCTCTCCTTACCCAACAACATCAAGCATCAATCAACCAATGAGAGAGACATATTCACCAACATCTGAATAGAGAGATAATATGAAGGAAACCACAACTCTCATACCAAATTCTCATGCATTCCCAGACAGAGGAAAGATAAGAAAACACAGCAGAATGAGTGTGCCAAAAAAAATTAACTAAACTGCCTTCATCCTTATCCTCATTTCATGCAATACTTTGAGGGATGGAAATAGTTAAGAGTGGTTGTGAGCCCAACCCTTACATAGCATGCATCAGATTCTAAAGAAACCGACACCCATGCATCAACTAAACACAAAGAATATTGAAATCCATGAATGGGAGCATGAGTGCATACACAGCAAGTCTAAAACAATCCATGTAGCTGGAATAATCTACTTAAATCAAAAGATGATATCCAAAGATTGGATGAGCATAAAAAAAAGACAATTCAATCAAACCGATGAAATTCCTGAAATTTCCTCATGAGTCTTACCTGGTGAAGATCCAAACTCAGACCTCCTTCTCCTTCTTTCCTTCATGTGCAGAGCCTTTCAAATGTCAGAAGATTCCCACTTTCAAGCGGGGCCCAGAGAGGCAGCCTCGATCTATACACGAGCAGCGTTTTCTTACTCTGTTTTTCTTCTAAAAACAGAGGATCTGCTCCCTTAACTTGCAAAGCTTCTCCAAATGTATCTGAGACCCCCAAAAGTCTAAGGACCTCTTTACTCCACTCCCTCATACCACTCACAAAAAGAAACCCTCCAAAAACCTCTTATAAAATTCCTCCCCCATGATTCCACAGAGTCCCCCTTCTTAGAAAAAGAAGAAGTCCCTTCAAATATGATTTTTTTTTCCTCTTTTATAGTCCCAGACCTCCAACCATCAAAGCCTCTTCGTTTTTCTCTCCTTCAAGCTCTGGAAAGAGCTCCAGCCAGTCTCGGAATCAGCTTCCCCATTAACTCCTCTCCTCATTCTCTGTGGAAGCTGACTATCTACTTTCAACTTGCTTCCCCACCAAGGAATCCGAAATAAGGCCCAAAATGGATCCAAAATACAGCCCAAAACTGATCTAGAGCTCATGGGCCCAAGCCATGTAGGAATTGGGCTCCAAAATCACCAAAATCAGTGCTTCATACAAGTTGACTCGATGAACCGGTTGAACCGGATACCAACTGGTCGAGCCGGATGCCAACCGGTCGAGTCGGATGCCAACCGGTCGAGCCGGATGCCAACCGATCGAGCCAATTGAGAAAATTTTTAAAATTTTTACAGAATGTTCCTTGAAGAATAAGGAGTCCATAAAAAAACAGTATTTCGAGGTCGGATGAGGGAGATATGATCAAAACAAGCCCAAGTGCTCCAAATTCGGACCTACTTCAATGAATTCTGCCTAAACTAAAACTTTGGGAACCAATCGAGCCGGTTGAGAAAAAATTTGAAATTTTTATGGAATGTTTCTTGAAGAATAAGGGGTCCATAAAAAAAGCAGTGCATGATCCGAGTTCGGATAAGGGAGATATGATCAAAACAAGCCCAAGTGCTCCAAATTCGAACCTGCTTTAATGAATTTTGTCTAAACTGAAACTTTGGGAACCGGTCAATTCGGTTGAGAAAAAATTTGAAATTTTGACATAATGTTCCTTGAAGAACAAGGAGTCCATGAAAAACGATGCACAATTCCAAGTTCGGATGAGGGAGATATGATCAAAACAAGCCCAAGTGCTCAAAATTCTAACTTGCTCTTATGAATTCCAACTAAATTAAAATTTTTAGGGGGCCTCACTTCCTTTCCTATAGCATGATGTGAACAACTAGAGAAATTGGTCATGATGGAACTCCAAAATGAACTACACACCCGCACTACATTGGACCACAAATGAACCTACACAAGGGTCAGAAACCGATCAAGGCCAAAAGGGGGCCATGACGGGGTCAGATGAAAACATGGGTGTATGTGACACCCATAAGATAAAATGCAAGTGTCAAGGGACAAAATTGAGGGTCTACAATTAGTGTAATAAAGGAAAGTCATATCACCAATGATGAAATGGTGGGTAAGATAATGACCCGGAGACCCTAGTAAAAGGTTACTCATTTCTCATACCTAATACATATCAACTATGATCCAAGAAGCATAGGATATCATAGACCTCTCATATGAACTCTCGACACTCCAAATGTATAACAAGATTGGGTCAAGGAACGAAAAAGTCCTCATGGAAACTTGCACAAACCCTCAATGATGAACCCAATAAACAACCCTCAAATAACAACACATGCTTAATGGAATAGGATGTCAAGTACAAACATATCATTTTTTTTTGTTTTTTTTATTTTGCGTGCACATACCCTGGTCATCAATAAGTCTTACTCCATTGAGAAACTAAAAGGAACGAATGAATTATCTCCAATCACTAATGAATACATGAACCCTAACCCATGAGACAACCTCTTAAGCTAAAATCTCCAAATCAATGCTAAATAATGGAATGAAAGGGGTGATACGACTGGCCCCTATGCATCAATATGTGAAAAATCAACATTCCTAATGAAGAGAATCTGAAGTGTAATGACCAATAGTGAAAGCCAAGATAAAGACAAAAATGTGAAAATAGTGGAACATAACAGGCGGGGTGGTGATGTGATAATAGAAAAGATGAGAAAGATAAGCCTATAAGTCTAAAGCTCATGAGACTTTCCTAGCAAAGCATAACAATACATCAAAGGGCCCCAACCCAGGTGTAGAAATGATAAGCAGGGCTATAGAAAAGAAAAGGTTGTAGCATACCACGTGAGGCTCAATAGGCTAGCAATGGTTTAATATATCAATAAAGGCGATAAGGTGTAAGGCTAACCGAAATGACGGCCACCCATCCTACGACCATAATCTCAAACGTAATATTTCTTCAGCTGATCCACATTGGTAGGCTCTGAAAACTGGTTTCCATCTAAGTCGATTAACCATGCAGCCCATTCTAGAGTAAACTCTCAAATAACATAAGGCCCACTCCAACTAGGTCTGAACTTCCCTCTGGGGTCTCTAACTAAGCCTCTGAGAATCCTCAAAACCAAATCTCATTTCTATAATGGTCTAGGCTTAACCCGTTTCCTGAAAGCATGAGCCATCTTTCTCTAATAGGCCTGAACATGATCTGATGCTCTCAATCTCTTCTCATCTAAAAGGTTAAGCTGATCAAATCTAGCCTGAGCCCACTCTGTCTCATAAATCTGCAGCTCGATAGCTACTCTCAGTGAACCCATCTCTGTCTCGACTGGCAAAACAACCTCCATACCATACACTAGAGAATAAAGTGTAGCTCTTGAAAAGGTGCAAAAAGAAGTATGGTATGCCCACAACACAAAAGGGAGTTTCTCTGACCAATCTCGAGAGGTTTCATCCATCTTCCTCAAAATCTTTTTAATGTTCTTATTTGCTGCCTCTATTGCCCCATTAGTTTGTGGTCTGTATGCAGAAGATCTATGATGTTGGACGCCATATTTCTGCAACAAAGTGTCAAACTCATCTTGAAAGTGTACCCCTATGTCTGAAATCAACTAATGTGACACCTCATAACGATAGATGATGTGTGATATGATGAAACTGGCGACTCTAGTAGAGGTCAACCTCACATATGATGCAGTTTCCACACACTTGGTGAAATAATCTATGGAAACTAGGATAAACTCATGACCACTGAAAGATTTCAGTGAAATCTTCCCAATAATATCAATAACCCATACTGAAAACGAGCATGGAGAGGTCAAAGCGTGTAACTCAGATGGCGGTGCATGAATAAGATCACCATGAATCTGGCACTCTGGACATCTCTGAATAGATTGACAACAATTTGTCTCCATAGTTAACCAAAAGTAACCTGTCCTCATAATCTTACGGGCCAGCATGTGCCCTCCCATGCGTGGACCACAAAGTCCCGTATGAACCTCTCTTATCATTCTATCTGTAGAGGCTCAATCTAAACATAATAAAATCATACCATCAGTTGATCGCCTATATAGAGTCTCTCCAAAAATCATAAATCTAGTGGCCAACTGCCTCAATGCCCTCCGATCCTTAGCTATGGCAGCCTCTAGGTATGCGCCAAATCTAAGAAGCTGATAAATGTCATGATACCAAGATAGATCATCCTAGGCCTCTGTCTCACCAATCAGACAAAGTAAACGGGTGCAAACCTCGACTCAATTAGCAATGGATGTATAACCACATCAGTCAAAATGTCTACAGAAGAAGCTAAGGTGGCTAAGGCATCAACAAACTGGTTTTGCGCTCGAGGTAGACGAGTGTATCTCAAGTCCCAACCAGTAACTCTAAATAAGCATGATACGACCTAAGCTTTACATCCCTAGTCTTCCAATCTCCCTGAATCTGTCTGAGTACCAAATTGGAGTCACCAAATACCTCCATCTATCTAATGTCAAGCTCCAGTGCAGTCTATAAACCAAAGATACAAGCCTCATACTCAAATATGTTTGTAGACCCTCAATTTTGTCCTCATATCACATGTCCTATTAGATACTTGTTCGATACTTTACAATAGTTCCTTGGTGGCCCATAGCTACTCATACAACTTATCTTTTTTTGAGCCACCTCAGAGACTTTGGTTGAGGGATTTATCTAACCCCGTTGTGACTCTTGGCAACCCTAATTTAGACTTAGGCCCACTTAGGCACCCTAGACCCATTTAGATACACTTGGCCCACTAGGCATCACCTTAGGCCCATTTAGATGCACTTGGCACCTTCTAGCTTGCACACATTCACCCTAGGTTACTTAGACAATTTTTCAAAATAGGTCACTTTGACACTTCTTTTGGCATAGCCCACTTAGGCGTGTTCTTGATTTTGGTTACTTCCTTTTCCGAGATAGGATGAGTATTGGCTTGACTATTTATTGCATGAAATGAATTTTTATTTTTTATTTTTTGAGGGTTTGAGTTTGACATTTAAATTATTATAATCCGTTGCATTACTTTAATTTCTTGATTTTTTTCTAATTGCATACATTTGATATTTATTTTTATACCCTTATCAATTTATTTGTTTATTTACTCACTTAATCATTTATTCTTTAATTCCATGAATTGACATTTTGGATTTTTGTGGCTATGTGATTTGATTTTCTATTTTATTTTATTCTATTTCCAATTACATGATTTCTTATTTCAACTTTATTTTTAATTTTGCATGAGACTTGGAGCCATCAAGGAGAGGAGATCATGTCCAAATAAGGAAACTTGGAAGGAATCCGGGTTGCATATAGAAAGTGGGCAGATCACGGCTTTAAGAAGGAATCCGGGCTGCATATAGAAAGTGGGTAGATCACTACTGAGGCACATCTGGGAGCATATGGAAAGAAGATTAAAGGGGATTTGATCACTTACCAAACAATATACGACTGCATCCTTGGGGAAATCTCCAAGTGAGCCACACATAATTGACTTCCCATATCCACGTGCACGTAGGAAAAAATGGAAATAAGATATTCCATAAGGAGTGGGATGTCTTATAAATAAAGGAGAGAATCCAAGCATAGAGGAATTTTTTTTTCGGAAGGGAACAGGCGGAAAGAATTTTCACACGAAAACTTTCTTTTGGGAGGGAAGAGAGGACACGAGAGCAATTCTTTTGAGATGACGTGCGAAGAACTTTGAGGAGCCAACACATAACCATAAAAAAAAGAGGAGTAGCCCACAAAATCTTCAAAAATAACGGTTTATAGGTAAGTGTACGCTTTCAAATTTATTTGGATTTCGTTTTGATTCATCCTTTTAGTCTTGAGTGTTTTAATGATTTTAGTTCTTTGATTTTATTAATCCTATATAATAAATTTCTTGTTTTAATTTTGATCGAGTTTTAATTTATTTTTTTTCTTTTTTAGTTTGAATGTGTTTGTGGTTTTAATTCTTTAGTTTAATTTATCCCATTAGATAAAGTCCCCCCCCCCCCCCCCCCCCTCCCCCCCCCTTTTTTTATTCCAATTCGATTTAGTTTTAATTTATCTTTTATGTTTTGAGTGTTTGTAGTTTTCTTTAATTTAATTGTTTCTATTATAAAAGTCCTTATTTTTAATTTTGATTTTAATATATTTTTTATGTTTAGATGTGTTTGTGATATTAATTCGTTAGTTTAATTATTTCTATTAGAAAAGTTCTTATTTTTAATTTCAGTTTAGTTCAATTTTAATCTATCCCATATGTTTGTGATTTTAATTCGTTAGTTTAATTATTTCTATTAGAAAAGTTCTTATTTTTAATTTCAATTTAGTTCAATTTTAATCTATCCCATATGTTTGTGATTTTAATTTGTTAGTTTAATTATTCCTATTAGAAAAGTTCTTATTTTTAATTTCAATTTAGTTCGATTTTAATATATCCTATATGTTTTTGTGATTTTAATTTGTTAGTTTAATTATTCATATTAGAAAAGTTCTTATTTTTAATTTTAATTTAGTTCAATTTTAATCTATCCTATATGTTTAGATGTGTTTGAGATGTTAATTCATTAGTTTAAGTATTCCTGATAGATAAAGTTCATATTTTTAAAATCCCAAATTAGTTTAATTTTAATTTAGCTATTAGTTTGAATGTGTTACTGATTTCAATTCCTTAGTTTAAATAAGTTGTGAGATAAAGTTTATTTTTTTAATTTTGGATTAACTAAGTTTTAGTTTATGATTTAATTTGAATGTGTTAGTGATCCTAATTAGTTTGATTAATAATTCGTTTTTAGTTTAAATAATCACGCTAAATAAAGTTTGTGTTTTTAATTCTAATTACTTTAATTTTAATTCGTTTTTAACTTAAAGAGTGGATCTTAATTCTTTAGTTTAAATGATTGTATCAAGTAAAGTTTGAGTTTTTAATATTCCAATAACTTTATTAAGTAGAATTTAATTTCAATTTAGTTTGACTTTAATTTATTTTATAATCTAAATGCGTTCATGATTTTAATTTAGTTGTTTGATTAACCCTCTTAGACAAATTCCATATTTTTAATTTCGATCTTAGTTTAATTTAATTTTGTTAATTTATTTATTTGCTTTAGTTTAAATATATTTGTGATTTCAATTTGATAGTTTAGCCAATCTTATTTGATGATGTTGATGTTCTTAATTTAATCTAGTATTAATTATTTTTAGTATTGAATGTGTTTGTGATTCGTGCCTAGTCGGGTGTTTTAATAAAAAATATTTATAAATCCTATGACCTCATACTAGCGTAGCAAAGCTACTATAGTATAGCAGCTCTAGGGTCGAACTCTAGGATGGGTTTTCATTCTACCAGTGATATACTCAAGATTAGAAACTGAGTCTAATGAGTTCCTTTGTCAAAAACTTAAAGTTTAAAAGAAAATAAAATTTGTTTCGAAAGTGGTGTTTGAAACTAAACTAATATAGAACTTAGATAAAAATGGAAGAAAGAAAGTCTCCCGGAGCTAAGGGTTGCTAGGATCAAGTTCAGAATGCAAAGTGGAAATTCCGGATTTCTCATCTCGTATTGGGGACAACAACATAAAGGATGGTTGTTTCCTGAACCGGTATAGGTTTAACAATGAAGATTTAATCCATAAAAAGTCAATAGAGATGGTAGTCAAGTTCCATTAATGGCTTTAGACACTGTGGGTCTTCACCTTGAGCCACTTTCCAATGGCTCATACATGATAACTAATGGACTGATGTGGATCTAGCAATAAGCATCCACAGAGACTTGAAGCTTACCATGTATTGGCCATTCAAAGTAATTCTAAGGGATTTAAAGCAAAACTTTAGATTTAAAAGCCATTTATGAACTCCAACTACCTGTATTTAATGCACGAGAGTTTTCCACTTTAGCATCTGGACTTTTCACCTAGCTTCCTTCACTCTAAGAAACCAAAAGTTTAGCCTCTCATCCTCTGGGAAAACATTCTCAGAGGTTGTTTGGCTTCCAAGAAAAAGAAAATAGTAGAGAGAAAAGGAAAAACACGAGAGCCCTGTATTTCACTAAGTGTAGAACATAACACACGTTCGAGAGATGATTTCCACCCCTCTTATAGTCTTTACAAAGCAAAGTCTGTGATTGGCTAGTTACAAGGATAAGAAAGGAATTTACATCAAAAAATACAAAAGAAAAGATCTCATGTGGAGTCGGCAAAACAGAGGAGATTTTGCACCAAAGACGCATGGGCTGGTGCGAATTTCGCACAAGGAGAAGGTGTTGTGCGAATTTCGCACAAGCTTGGGCTGTTGTGCGAAATTCGCACATGCTTGGAGCAGTTGTCTTCCGAAGGCCATATCTTCCTCATTTCAGCTCCAAATCATACACGGTTTGAAGCGTTGGATTCTTGACTTCCTGAGCTTTGAAATGGTATATAGCATGTAGAAAATGGACTTCGGGAAGTGCTCCAAAAGTACGAAGGAAGACTGTAGCTGCTGTCCTCTGTTCTCTTCACTCTGTTTTCCTCTTTGCTTCTCTCCTTTACTTGGCTTGTCTTAATGATCCAAAAAGCTGTCAAAACACTAAAACTAGCCACCAATATGATTAGAAGTCATTGCTAGGTCCTTAACATGCCAATTGGAATAATAATGGAGAACTACTACACAAAAGTGCTTAAAACATAATGAATTAAAGGCGTAAAATAGCACTTTTTGGGTAGTAATCAGTTTGTATGTTTTTTTATTTCATTAACTTTGAATTTAATCCGTTTATATCCAATTTTGCAGTTGATTATAATTTTGTTTAATTAATTAAGTCAATCACGTGTAATTATTTTCATGTTTTAAGTATCGTAACTTTGGCTTTGATCTATTGACATTTAGTATGAGCTTTAGGAATTTTAGATAATCAATCCAGTTAATTGCATGTCATTGTTTTCATACATTCAAGATTGTTGAACTTTGGTCTTTGATTTATCATATTTTGTTAAAATGCTAATTTACCTTAATTGATTCCATATTATTATCTCCATATGCTAAGTTTGTTGGCTTTAATCTTTGATTGGTTATTTTTATTTTAATTCATGTGTCTCTTGAAATCTAAATGTTAGTCTTGGGTAATATTTTGTTAGTTTGTTTGATTAGGAAGTCATAAATTTGATGCCTTAGTGATTGTTGGTTAAATTCTTATTTTTTTGAAGGCCACTGGAAATTCATGAAGGTTGGTCTTACCCTCACCACTTTAATTGACATGATTTTCTAAATCTTTATTTTGTGATTTTCGCTTCCTTTTATTTTGATTGGTATTTTGTTTTCTATGTTTTATTATTTTAAAAATTAATTCCTTTTATTTTAAAATCAAAACATTTTTCTCTGAAGACCCCTTTAAGAAATTCTTTTTTTTTTAAAAAAAAAAATCATTTAGAGTTCTTAGAATAAAAATCTCGTTTTCTTAAAATAATATGCAACCATATTTTTGATTGGTTTGCATCTTTCTTGGTTTTTAATGAAAATCTTGGCTTTAAATCAGACACGAATCAAAGCTCGTGGTCCCACATAAATGAGATAATTATGAGCTAAATTTGTGTATATCAATTGGGGAATTAGTGAAACCCTTACATAAAAAGAAAAATCTTTTTTAAAAATTTCTTTTTTTTACTACCACCTTTGTTACTTATTGAAATCGTGTTTATCTTCTTTTTTTAAGAATTCTATACAAGACATGTGTGATGACTGGTAATTTAGCGTACTTCGATCATTTTTTTGTTATATTAATTAGATGTGCATGTTAGGATTTTTGCTCTATATTATTTATTATCTAACCTCTCTCTGTTCTACAGAAGCACGCTATGAGTTATATATGCTATCCAGGTACGTTCCCTAATACCCACTTTCTAAACCCCATGAACATGATTGTCATTGCGTACTATGCCCATGCTTGCTATCCTATCTGATTGCCATGATATATATTTGATGCTTGTTTGATTATCTTTGACAAAGACACATGTTGTGATATATTTCTATACTAACTTTTATGGTTCATGATAGCGCTTGAGAAGTCATTCAGGTACGCACTTTGATTCTCTCTTATGATCAGACTTTCTTATTTGGCATGCTATTTTTTGAAATCACCTAGCCTACCTAGGTATCCATGATCAACCATTTAATTGCCACGTTTCCCTCAACTTAGTCAATAGAGACCTCTTTAGGGCTTAGAGGGGTGCTACCTCCTAGAGGTACCTTCCAAGTAAGTAACCTGATCCCCAAACATAGACTCGAGTTTTTCAAAGACATGCTTTTTCCAAAAATTATGGAGTCACATTTTAGGGTTTTTCTTTCTTGTTTTATTTTCCCTTTAAAATAAAAATAAAATAAGTGGCGACTCCGACTTTTTCCAAAATTAATTTTTCACAAATAGAAAAGCGAGTCTTGCCAATCAAGTGGGGGTGCACGTGAAAAATGCGGGTCCACAAATTGGCGACTCCACTGGGGATTTTAAGGATCAAGCTTGAACACTAGTTGAGGAAAATGTGGCGTTTAATTGGTCAATTAGAGGGTACCCCTTTTTTCTAGGCAAGGTGATTCCATTTGCTTGCTTGTTTGGTGAGTTGTCCTAACATGTTTGATTGCCTTGAATAATCACTTGATTGTTTGCTCACTTCAGCATGATTCACTCTCACATATGCTAGATAGGACTTTGATTGTATGATACTTACCTGCTTGGTATGACTGCTTGTTGCATGACAACTCTTTCTCTTGCATGTTTGTATGATTGCTTGTCTTTGTCCACTATCTCACTTTAGATCTTAGGTTTTTCGGATGCACCCACATCCTTCATTGTGCACTTTAGATTATCCTTGAGTGTTGAGAGATGGGAGAGTCTTCACCTTTAAGAAACCTCCTAGGAACGCGAGGAAGTGCATGTGTGGAGGTGATGACCACCTTGCATGGAAACATCCCATCTCCTTGGAGGCGTGCAAAGGGTTGCGTACCGTCGGAGGGTACGATCACTTCTACTAGGGATCCTTTAACCTACCCATTTCATCCTATAGAGCCACCTTAACCTTGTAGGTTAGCCAAGATCCAATTAAGATTTCTTTCCTACATGTGGGTGCATATGTGAACCTTCAGAGCTGCCTTGGTCACGATTGGGTACGGTTATCCCTTCCGTAGTCTCCTTTTGGTGTGATCAAAGATGGGTATGAGATTGATTATATTTGGGCTATACTTCTACGCACTTGATTCCTATAGAGTCACATTCTTACCGCACCTCATCTAGTGTTTCCATATTTTTAGGAGGGTTTACCGTGACCGATCTGGATTCACCTTTGTGGATTAGAGTTGGAGGTAGATTGACCAGAGTATCAGAGCAGTTAGATCAGAGGGATATGGACTCATAGATAGTTACCGTTGACCAGTTTGCCGCAGCCATGGCTTCTATCTAGGAGGCTATAGCTAACCTTGGTCAGAGGATAGATGGACACCAGGCCCAGCAGGTTCCAGTTCAAGAGAATGCCCGGTTCGATACAACAGTATCGCCACCTCCTCCGCCCAGTCAGTCAGTACCACAGGCTATACCTTTCACTCTACATAGTCAGACTGAGGTTGCCCCACCTCTTGTCACATTACCTATCCCGACCTTAGAGGACCCACATACACGTATTGATAGACTTGAGCAGAGGTTGAGACAGATGAAGGCTTCAGACGGAGTTATTACTTTGGAGGATTTTGATGGAGCACCAATGGCCAATCTGCCGGCCAAGTTCAGGATGCCCGAGATTGAGAGATACACGGCCATAGGTTGTCCTCGCATCCATTTGAGGCTTTATAGTACAGTTATGAGGGCCCACGAACTGGATGAGGCCTAGATGGTTATGTTTTTCCCTATGTCCCTGAGTGGTGTGGCACAACGTTGGTTCGTTTCATTGGATGTATCACGTCGTAGGACTTGAGACGACTTGGCCCAAGAGTTTCTGAGACAATTTGCATTTAACACTATCATTGATGTCTTGAGGAGAGAGCTAGAGGCTTTGAGACAGAGGCCAGAGGAGTCAGTCACTTCATTCATCTCCCGCTGGAGGGAGAAGATTGCACAGATCATTGATCGTCCTTCAGAGAATGATCAAATTAGCATGATTTTGAGGAGCTTGCAACCTAGATTTGCTAGACACTTGATGGGATTTCCCCATACTGATTTTGGATCTTTGGTACAGGCTTTGTATGGTATAGAGAAGGACATTGCTATAGGATTGTGGTCCGAGTCTTCCCTTACTGATTCTAAGGGTAAGAAGCCTTCAAGAGGACAGAGACCAGGAGATGTTGGCACTATCAGTTCAGCAGGGATGAGACCTCCTAGACATTATCAGACAGTTGGACAGACTTTTGGATTCTACTATCCACCATCACCCCATGTGAAGTATAGGCCACCTGCTCCCTCCAGACCCATGACTCCTACTTACCTACATCCAGTCTCACAGCCTATTTTTGCTGCACATGTCACAGAGAGACCTCCTACCCCATACACCTGACCCCGAGCTTCGTAGACCACTACTTATATGCAGAGGCCATCATGTCAATTCGCTCAGTTGGGTATGCCTTTGAGTTGAGCTTTTCAAAAGCTCATAGAGGGTGAATTATTGATTCCATTGGCACCCAAGCCAGTACCGCCTCGCTTCATATTAGACCTACACTTTTCTTATCATCAGGGATAGGACATGACATGGATCACTGCAACGCTTTGAGACATGCTATTCAAGATTTGATAGACCAGGGTTTGGTTAACTTAGGTCAGCCAAGTGTGACCACTAACCCTCTTCCTGCCCATTCTACACACGCAGTGTCTTCACCTCTAGGAGATATTCATCACATAGACCTTATGGAGGATGACAGTATACACATGTTGAGTTGGGATGATGGATTACCCGAGCCGATTATTTTGTACGACAGTTATGAGGTTGACGGGGTTTCATTGGGTCCTCAAGCTCCTACACCATTCAGTTTGATCCTAGACGAGGCACCTTTCCAGTTGACTCATTCTACACCTTTGGTTATTGGATGCCAAGATACTTTTGTCCCGTTCACTTTATGGCCAGAGGATGATGATTCGGATGGGAGAGAGATATAGATTGTGACTCGTAGTGGGAGGATAACTCAGCCACCACCACCAGCAGTCAAACCATTTGAGGGTGCCGCCTCTCATGAGGAGGTTAGGAGAGAGGATGATGAAGTTTTGAGACAATTATAGAGCACTCAGACCCGTATTTCTATTTGGAGTTTATTAGCATCATCCAGTACTCATAGAGATGCTTTGATTCGAGCCTTGAGTCAGATCAGGGTAGAGACTACCACCACTCCAGAGATATTGATTCATATGATGACGGTTGGCAAAGCCACTTGCATTGTGTTTTCAGATGATGACTTGCCACCTAAGGGTTCAGACCACGTACGCCCTCTATATATCACAGTTGGTTGTTCAGGCCATAGAGTCCCACCTGTCTTGCTAGACAATGGCTCAACCCTGAACGTTTACCCTTTGGCCACTGTTGTAGCTCTTGGTTTTGCACCTTCAGATTTGGTCCTTCTACTCAGACAGTCAGAGCATATGATAGCACCAAGAGGGAGGTTATGGGTACTTTGGTGATTGATTTGCAGGTTGGTCCAGCCACATTCTCTACTTTGTTCCAGGTTTTGAGGATTCCTACATCCTTTAACCTGCTACTAGGCTGACCATGGATTCATAGAGCTGAAACTATTCCTTCTTCCCTTCATTAGAAGGTGAAGTTCATTCATGATGGGCAGGTCATTATGGTATGATCTACCAGAGATATGTTTGCCTCTTCTGAGCCAGTACTTCAGATCAGTCATAGTGAGGATGAACTATTTCTGATTGGGTTTACTTTTGATGAGATACAGACTCTTGAGATCGAGGATTTTTGCAGAGATTTCTTAGCTATGTCTTTTTATCAGCACAACAGCACAGTAGTTCTTGATATGATGAGGAGTATGACTTTTCTACCTGGCATGGGGTTAGGACGACGTCAGCAGGGACCCAGCGAGTTTATAACTGCCATTGACCATGATACGACATTTGGACTTGGGTTCATTCCTACCGAGGCCGATTACCGTTACATGGCACGGCTGCGCAAGGAGAGGGTGAGGGCCCGTTTATCCCACACACCATTTGATTATCCTATTCGACCCTATAAGATGAGTTTGGCCGACTACTTTGTCAGAGGATCAGAGATTCGATCCCGTATAGAGGAGATTCATAGTGTGGTTCATACAGATAGAGAGATTGAGCTCCAGCATCTATTTCACCAGTTACAGTTGAGTGATGAGGCTCTCAGCACTTCTGTTTCTATGGCGATTACACCTACGTCTCCAGATCGAGCTAGCATGTTGTCTTTATGCTTTCTAGAGGAGATCACTGATGATGGAGTGATTGTTGATCCTACTGAGATGATTGATGGAGTTGTTCCTCATGATGAGTACCGAGATGAGATGGACATGATGACCGTGAGCCAGATTCCTAACATTGTTTAGTTTCATCCTGTTTTACCATTTGATATGTTTAGGGTGTCTACCATTAAGGTTCTTGAGGGGACCCGGATTATTCCTATTCTAGAGATTCTAGAGGATGATAGTAGTTTATTTGAGGGCACTATTAGCCCAGTTGAGGGAGTGTCCGACCTTATGGACCCACCTTTTTTTTTTATGTTTTATTGGGATTTGTCTCCCGTTCTGACGATGTTTCTGTTGCTTCATTTATGGATTTGAGTATTTTTTTAGTATTCGACTGCCTCTTGTGATAGTACCTTTATATCTGCACCCCGCTCACCCACTTCACAAATGTTTGATATAGATGATGAGGTTGCACGGCCCAATCCCGATAAAGACTCTTCTGATCATGACTCTGATCCCGTGGATGAGAGATTTTCACCTGCTATAGGGAATGTTGAGACTGTTGATTTTGGCACAAAGGATCAACCTAGAGAGCAAGATGAGAGAGATAGACTTATTCATTTACTCAGGTCATACTTGGATGTTTTTGCATGGTCTTATGAGGACATGCCTGGTCTTGATCCCTCTATAGTTCAGCACCACTTACCTATCCTACCACATGCCAGACCGGTTAAGCAGAAATTGAGATGGTTACATCCATGTTGGAGTCTATAGGTGAAAGAGGAAATTCAAAAACAACTCAGTGTTGGATTCATATCAGTGGTTGAGTATCTAGAGTGGTTAGCTAATGTCGTCCCAATTCCCAAAAAGGATGGCAAAGTTAGAGTTTGTGTAGACTTCAGAGATCTTAATAAAGCCAGCCCTAAAGACAACTTTCCTCTCCCACATATTGATTTGTTAGTTCATAGCATTATAAGCCATTCGATGTTGTCTTTCATGGATGGGTTTTCAGGGTATAATCAGATTTTGATGGCTCCAGAGGATATGGAGAAGACAACCTTTATTATTGAGTCGAGTACCTACTGTTACAAGGTTATGCCATTTGGGTTAAAGAACGCAGGAGCCACTTATCAAAGGGCCGCTACTATTTTGTTTCATGACATGATGCTTAGGGACGTTGAAGTTTATGTGGATGATATGATTGTGAAATCCCAAGGAAGAGCAGATCACCTAGGGGCCCTAGAGAGATTCTTTGAGAGGATCCAAAAGTTTAGATTGAGATTAAATCCCAAGAAGTGCACCTTTGGAGTGACTTCTGGGAAATTATTAAGACATATGGTCAGTGAGCGGGGCATAGAGGTCGACCCAAATAAAATCAAAGCCATACTTGACATGCCTGTGCCAAGGACTGAGAAAGAGATTAGAGGTTTTCTGGGCAGATTTCAGTACATCAGCCGTTTCATAGCCAGATTGACAGACATATGTGAGCCCATCTTTCGTCTTTTAAGAAAGAACCAACCAACAGTTTGGAATGATGATTGTCAGCTTGCATTTGAGAAGATTAAAGAGTATTTGCTTTCTCCTCATGTTTTAATGCCTTCTACGCCAGGACGTCCACTTCTTCTATATTTGTCAGTTTCAGACATGGCCTTGGGATGTATATCAGCTTAGATTGATGACTCAGGGAAGGAAGGGGTTATTTACTATCTGAGTAAGAGGATGCTAGAGTATGAGATGAAGTATGTTATGATTGAGCGCCTATGCTTAGCACTAGTTTGGGCTACCAAGAGATTTAGGCATTACATGACAGAGTACTCAGTGCATTTGATATCCCGCCTAGATCCATTGAGATACTTATTTGATAGACCTGCATTGACTGGTAGACTAATGAGATGACTCGTACTTGTGACAGAGTTCGATATCCAATACGTTTCTTAGAAGTCTATTAAGGGAAGTATTGTCGCCGATCACCTAGCCTCACTACCGACATCTGAGGATAGACCAGTTGATGATGATTTTCCAGATGAGGAGTTTGTTGCTATGACTAGCTTATCAGGATGGTGCATGTACTTCGATGGTGCAGCCAATCAGTCAGGGTATGGGATAGGTGTTCTGTTGATATCCCCTTAGAATGATCACATTCCAAGGTCTGTTCGTTTGACATTCTCTAATCAACATCCTATCATGAATAATATAGTTGAGTATGAGGCTTGTATCCTTGGTTTAGAGACTGCATTGGAGCTTGGCATTAGACAGATGGAGGTATTGGTGACTCCAATCTGGTAACTCAGATAGATTCAGGGAGACTAGAAGACTAGGGATGTAAAGCTTAGGTCGTATCACGCTTATTTGGAGTTACTGGTTGCGAGATTTGATGACTTGAGGCCCAAAGCGCATAACTGATTTGCTGACGCCTTAGATACCTTAGTTTCTTCCGTGGACATTCTTATTGATGTAGTTGTACATCCATTGCTGATTGAGTTGAGATTTGCACCCGCCTACTGTTGTTTGATTGGAGAAACAGAGGTCTAGGATGATCTACCTTGGTATCATGACAGTTATCAGTTTCTTAGATCTGGCACATACCCTGAGGTAGCCACTGCCAAGGATCAGAGAGCACTGAGGCATTTGGCCACTAGATTTGTGATTTGTGGAGATACCTTATATAGGTGATCAGCTGATGGTATGCTTTTGTTATGTTAAGATCGAGCCTCTGCAGATCGAGTGATGAGAGAGGTTCATGCATGAGTTTATGGTCTGCATATGGGAGGACACATGCTGGCCCATAAGATTATGAGGACGGGTTATTTCTGGTTGACTATAGAGACAAATTGTTGTCAGTTTGTTCAGAAATGCCCAGAGTGTCAAATTCATGGTGATCTCATACATGCACCGCCATCAGAGTTACATGCTTTGACCTCGCCATGACCATTTTCAGTATGGAGTATTGATATTATTGGGAAGGTTTCACCAAAATCTTCTAGTGGTCATGAGTTCATCCTAGTTGCCATAGATTATTTCACCAAGTGGGTGGAAGCCGCATCATATGCGAGGTTGACATCTGCTAAGGTTGCCGGTTTCATCAGGTCACACATCATTTGCCGTTATGGGGTTCCCTATGAGTTGATTTCAAATAGAGGGGTGCACTCTCGAGCTGAGGTAGATACTTTGTTACAGAAGTATGGCATCCGACATCATAGATCTTCAGCATATAGGCCATAGACCAACGGGGCAGTAGAGGCTGCGAATAAGAATATTAAGAGGATTTTAAGGAAGATGGTTGAAACTTCTCGAGATTCGTCAAAGAAACTTCCTTTTGCATTATGGGCGTACTGTACCTCTTTTCGCACTTCTACAGGAGCTACACCTTACTCTTTAGTGTATGGTATGGAGGTTGTTTTGCCAATTAAGACAGAGATGGGTTCTTTGAGAGTAGCCCTTGAGCAGCAGATTTCTGAGACAGAGTGGGCTCAGGCTCGATTTGACCAACTTAACCTTTTAGATGAGAAGAGATTGAGAGCAACCGATCATATTCAGGCCTATAAGAAGAAGATGGCTCATGCCTTCAGGAAACGGGTTAAGCCTAGACCATTATAGAAAAGAGATTTGGTTTTGAGGATTCTCAGAGGTTTGATTGGAGACCCTAGAGAAAAGTTCAGACCTAGTTGGAATGAACCTTATATTATTCGAGAATTGACTCTAGAAGGGGCTGCATGGTTGACTGACTTAGATGGAAACCAGTTTCAGAGCCTACCAATGTGGATCAGCTAAAGAAGTATTATGTTTGAGATTATGGTCGCAGGATGGGTGGCCATCATTTCGGTCAACCTTACACCTTATCACCTTTATTAATGTATTAAACCGTTGCTAGCCCATTGAGCCTCACATGGTATGTTATAGCCTTATTTCTTTCTTATAGCCTTGATTACCATTTCTACACCCAGGTTGGGGCCCTTTGATGTATATGCATGCTTTGCTAGGAAAGTCTCATGAGCTTTAAACTTATAGGCCTATCTTCTCATTCTCGTTACCATTCCCTTATCACCCCTTTTGTTCTATTTTACTATCATCACATTTTCATTATCTTTCTTGCGTTTATCATTATTTGCTTCATCTTATCTCTTTTCTTTATTGGGTTGATGATTCTTCACATCTTGGTGCAAAAGAGGGCAGTCATATCACTCCATCCATCCCATCATTTGGCATTGATTCAGAGATTTTAGTTTGAGAGGTTGTCTCATGGGTTGGGGTTCATGTATTCATCAGTGGTTTGAGAGAGTTTGTTCACTCCTTGTATCTTTCCCATTGGAGTTCGATTTATTGATGATCAGAACATGCGCATTCAAAAAAAAAAACAAAAAAAAAGAAGAGAAAAAACGCAATGATATGTTTGTATATGGCATCTTGCTCTATTGGGCACTTATGTCAACTTTTGAGGTATGTTTATTGGGTATATTTGTCATTGTGGGTTCCTATGAGATTTTCATGAGTTTTCACTCCTTGAGCCACTCTTGTCATGCATTTGGAGTGTCGAGGGTTCGTGTGAGAGTTCTACGGTATCCTATGCTTATCGGGTCATGGTAGATATGTGTTAGGTATGAGAGATGAGTGACCTTTTACTAGGGTCTCCAGATCACTGTCTTATCCACCATTCCATCATTGGTGATATGACTTTCCTTTATTGTACTAATATGAGTTGATCATCATCCATTCCACTTTCTCATTGTCTTCTTTTGTATCTCATCAGCTCTTTCCAGATCATTGTTCCACCTTTTATCTATTCCCTACATATTGATACACATTTTTTGAAGGTTGTTAATCAAGCATAACATTTGTAAGGGGAAACCCAATGCCTCCATATAAAGATCCAATAAGAAAATTTTGATATGCTCCATGGATTAGATGGCTACAGATCGAAGTTTCCCAAGAAGTCCAAACTAATTATGTGAAATAGTTGTTATCTATATGTGCATGTGTGTATATATAATTTCAATAACTCACATTTCTTCCAAAATTACATTATAATCTTCTCCTAAAAAATTAATGTCTTAAGCATAAGTTAGAGCAATGGAAGCAATAGTTCTCACTTTCCATGTGAAAACTCAAATGATATATAAGCATGACTATGTCCTAAGGTTTTAAGCATCCTACCTGTGTTGTTGGTGATATGTACATGTTAAACATGGCCATGTTGACATACAAGGAGTATTAGGCCATGTGGTGTCACATTCTAACTTTACGCATAAAATCTATACAAGATGTGTTTAAGTAGAAGCTATTAAAGGAGAAATTCAGTGTTGTAAATTGTGAAACCATTGATTTCAAAATATGAATGACTGTTGGAACAAAGAAACTAACAAAAGTGACTTGAGACTGTAGAAAGTCTGGAGCACTGAATAGAGTGACAAGTTTCCCTTATTCTACTTCATGATCTATGGAATACCTTTCATCCATTCTACCAAGATCTTCTCATTTCTCCCTTGCATCAGGGCTTTCATGCGATCTAATAATCAACTACACTAGCCACAAAAGATAGCATTCCCAATATCAACATTTCAACCCTTCAAACTAGTTGTTTCTCACACTTAAGTAGAGAAAAACTTTTCTAGTTTTATATGTATGAAGTTAAGATACAAGGGACTGAGTTAAATAATAGAACCTTTAAATTTGACTTCTTTAAGAAGGTCTCAGTGCAATCGAGACCCCACAGCAGGACACCATATTATTTAGTTGATCATTCCTCTTTTCTATCTTATTCTTTTATAGCACAGTTGCTTAATCTGTTAAACATTGACATTAATCGTTTAGTCTTTGATAGTGAGTAAAGTGTTAAAAGTTCCTGTTGTTTTTCATTCTCTTTATTGATTTTGGTAACAAGTTTCTATCCCAATCTATGCCAAATTACTTTGCCCTATTTTTATTGGATTCCTTTAGTAGAATTGCTCTTAATTTGTTTGTTTTTTTCCCCAATAAGAAAGAATTTATTATAAAAGGCACCTAAGAAATGGAGTGCCACCCATATACACAGGAGGTATACAATGAATGCCCATTAGGACTCAATAAGCTAGCACTAGAATCTTAGTGAGGGTTTAAACCATTTATGAAACTCAATAAAAATAGAAGACATAAATCGAAATACTTAGACCACTAGAAGAAAGAATGAATTAAAGACTCCTCTAGAGTCTGAATCGAAAGTTCCAAAACTTTGTAAATCCCCTTATTTCTCTCTCCATGTTGAGAAGAAGCAAAGGGGAGCTACTGTCCAAACTTTTATGATTTTTCCTAAGTCTACCATGCGACCCTAATAAGAGCTTTTTGGATGACCTAGGAATAATCTAAGAAAGTCAAAACTAAGAGAGTTCAAAATGCTAGAGATTATGGCTAGGCTACATTGGATCATAATGTAATTGGCTAGCTCTTCCTTTTTTTCACACAAGCAGCAAAAATTTGCTAAATGATACCTCTTTTCATCAGCTGGTCCTCGATCAAAATCTTACCCTTAGCCGCTTCCTAAGCAAAAAATTCCACTATCATGGGAGTTGGAAATTCCTAAATCACCTTGGCTGGAAATTCTCACATAAATGAATCAAGGGACTTCAGTAAAATATATATATATATATATATTTAACTATTCAGATTCTTAACTAAAAAATCAGGACAACATCTCAATATCTTTTAATCACTAAATTTACAGTTTCTCTAAGCATCTCATATGTACCTCAAGAGGGACTTGTGTTGTGTAATACACATCATTGATAGATTATACTTGCACACATATCACTAAATGTCAGAGACAGTTGATGCATCCAAATTTACACTGATTAAATAGCAACATGACCAAGTCTTTTCTTGCATGAAATATCATTTATTTATTTATTTTGGTTTCAACAAGTGCTAATCATTGGAAACATATGCCAAGAGATTAATCTTGATTGGTAGAAATGTAGTACCTTTTTATAGCTTGATGCAACCTTCATATTTGCAGGTTCACTTTCAAACGGATGTATGATCACATGGGTGATGTGGAAAGGAAGATTTTGGTTTGTTATAGGCAAGCTTAAGTTTATTATAAATTGCAACTAACAAAAGGGGCACAACCCTCATACGTCACATTGAACATGCCTACATGACCTTCTCTCTAGCATTGTTTGCCTCGTTGGTAAGCAAGTTCACAGCAAGCCTCAATTTGTATAGATGCATCTTGTCTTGTACAACGCACACAAAAATCATAGCCTGGTATGGAATAACTTCCACAAAACCAAACAATAATGTTTTAGTTGTGCTTACCTCCGCGGTTGAATGTGCTAGTGTGGCCCTATTCCAATATTGCATGTACTTGATAGCAAATATCCCATAGTCATATCTACACCACCAATTGCATTTCACCAATCATATACATGCATCAAGCGAAAAATACTACATTACCATCACATAGTTCATGATACGAAAATTATCACGACGAAAGTAATCTACCCATTTCGTTGTTGTACAATATGGGATTGCACATGCACTAATTTAGACACCTCCAATTGTCTATGCATGCCATGAGCATGGAAGGCTTTATCAAACACCTCAGACAATCTTCTCATTACGACACTTATGTCGTTACCCCTTCATAAAGGCAAAGAAGATAATATTTTGACTCACGTTGTTGGAATATTGATAACATGGGCGTACCAATGGTTGTTGTCACACACTGGAAAGAAAAGTTGCATGATGATTGAGGTTATTTCCATTAATAAGTTAGTAAGGAAAAATCAGATTTTTAAAAAATGAAACGGATAATTGGCTATGATTCCATTTTAACAAGTTTTTAGTATCAACTCACAAGTTGAGAATCGTGTCCCATAATTTCAGCATCAAGAAACATTTTATACCTATCTCTTATTTCATGTTTTTTAGCCTTGTTTGTAAGGCAGCCCAGCACCACCTATACAAGTGTTTTTACAGCTCACCACATAGTGTCCAATTAAAAATAATTGAGAAACGCATTAAAGAAGTCTGATTCAGGCCTCATCGAGAATGATGGGTCAAAGTAGTGTGCTCGCGGTGGTTGTGTTTGTTTTGCATTCAGCATGCGACACACAACTATATTTTGAATATGTACACATGTTAATAAGCATAAAACAAAATTATACAATTCTTATTTAACCTTCATGGAGCAAGTAGAAACATTTAACACGTACCACACTATTAACCCAACGACCTCCATTTAGCGAAAAAAGCTCATCCTGTGTGATGTATGCTCCATGCATATCACACAATATCTCACTGCAATATACAAAATGCGTTAAGTCAATAGCCGAAAGCTGAAAAAATTATGCTTGCATTAACAATATATGGTGTCCAATTAAAAATAATTGAGAAACACATTAAAGAAGTATGATAAAGGCCTCACCAAGACTGATGGGTCAAAGTAGTGTGCTCGCGGTGGTTGTGTTTGTTTTGCATTCAGCATGCGGCACACCACTCCTATAATCTGAATATGTACACATGTTAATAAGCATAAAACAAAATTATATGATTCTTATTTAACCTCCATGGAGCAAGTAGAAACATTTAACACATACCACACTATTAACCCAACGACCTCCAGTCAGCGAAGAAAGCTCATCCCATGTGATGTTTTCTCCATGCATATCGCACAATATCTCACTACAATGTACAAAATGCGTTAAATCAATAGCCGAAAGCTGAAAAAATCATGCTCACATTAACAATATATGGTGAACTAATGTGAAATACCTCGGCTCACTATCTTCCGCCAATGCATAATCAACAACCAACCTTTCTTGATGGCTGATTTTAGGAAATTGTCCAAGACATTGAGACACGAATAGGGATTTGCAAATGGATGCAGGCTTGACAAGCCTTTTCGCTGTCTGTTTATATCTTCGCCTAGAGGTAGGGATAACCAGGTTGCTACCACCATCTTCTTCAAAACCAATTTTCACCATTTTAGGTGAATCAATTCAGCACCCTTATTGGAAGGTGGACATGACTGTTGGTCAATCAATGAGGAAGCATCTACTGTTGCAGTAGTGCCATTTTCCAGCGAAGAATGTGTTTTTGCTGAACCGGTACATTTTCCAATAAATTGATCATTACAAGGATGAACGTCGGTGTTTGTCTCCTTTTTGTTTGGTTCGACATTTACTGGTGCTTGTGGTGAGAGGATTGCACAACCAGTTTGTCCTCCACTGGATCGTGAACATAGTATGGCAATGTCTTATGCCAAAGATGAAGCGAGGCTTAGAAGCTGTTCTGATTTTCGAATCACTAGTGCTTCAATGGTCTAGTGATAGGCACATGGAGTATCAATTAGCAAGGTCAACTATAATAATCATGGTGCTCAAGTTTGTGTGCATTTCTAAAGTTTTATAGCCATGGAGTACCTTGGTGGGGTCATCAGAATGTGAGCATGTGACCTTATATAGAAGTACATCCATATGTGCAACTGGTTGTTTTGGTTGTAGAACCTGCCCATACATCAAACAAACATAGATGATTATATTTGAAACAAAAATTAATGATATAATCAATCTACATTTACAGAGTTGCTGAATTTGAGCATACCTGGACATGACCATACTTTCCATAAGCCTGAATTTCTGCTGCTAAACACCACTTAATCTGGTCATTTGTCCATGTAGCACATAGTGAGGTTCCCACTTCAACTTGAACAGACAACATGTAGAACTTGGTGATATAGAAAATGTTGTGCAATGGGAAGCAAATATAAGTGAGCTAGAGGAGTCTTTTGAAGATCAACAACTTCACAAATTAATATGAAAAACGCATATGACATTCATGTGAAGAGGGTGATAACACACTACCTGAAAAAACAACATACAACCTCTAATGTATGTCAGATGACTATTACAACAGTCCCTTATTCCATCCTCTACATATTGTAGCACAAACTTCACCCAATTTTTGTGGACAGCCACATCACTATCCCAAATCATGTCCAACAAGTCATGCATCCCTTAAAGTTTTGAGTTAGGGACAAGGATAGTGGCACAGGCAAATATGAGGAAGGATTTCTTGAATTCGTCGCCAAGCAGCAGATTACGCATATTATCTTCCAATATCTAAATGTCGTATGTGTTGTTGGGTGTGTCGCGCCTATTATAAATGATAATGACCACGCCATTGTCCGAGATGCCTATCACCTCTCTAACATCTTGGGGAGTAACTGTGGCAACAACATTTGTCTGCTTACATAATCAATGATAACCAATGTCGTAATTGGCTATTATTTATGTTATTAGTTCATACCACAACTCTTTGCAACCCAGCTGCAGCAAACCCCCGAATCCCATATCCACTATGACATTTTTTTTCTCTATTGGGAGTGTCTCAATGACTGTCAAGAATTTCTTTCCTGGGCATCGGGATTTTGGTAACTTCACCTACAACATGAAATAAGAAAAAAAATATTACAAATATGTCGTAATATTTAAGTTATGCCTAAAGGTTAAGAGTTATAAAAATTAGTGAAAGAACTGCATAATCTTTTCGTTTCCTTTGTTTGTTGTCCATGCTTTTTGCAAATGGAGAGCTTCTTTTGATTGATTGTTTTCAACAAGGGCGGAGAATGGCAATTTGGTGGACAAATCTGCACTAGGGATTTTGATTAGGGCAGTCACTGTATCAACTGTAATAGAATGGGCAATGAACTAACAAAATTTAAATTTGAATTCCTAATTAAAAGCATAAGAACATTAACTGACCACATTTATAGTGCTGTCATTCTAATAGTTTATCAGAATTCTTCCAAAATTTAAAAAAAAACCAGTTGAGAGGTTTCCATTTCCATGCAATGATGACATCCAACCTAAATGAATAATACTATAATAGAAGTAGAAAAAAGGTGAATTGGTAAATGTATGGTTGGAGGTTGAATCCCAACACTATCATCCTACAATATACCAAATTGTGCACTAGTTCTTCGTGTTGCCTCTACAAGGCAAGACAGCTGATCAAGCCATTATTGATGTAAATCTGGAGAAGTTGGGTAAGGTTCTAGATGTGTACGAGGCCAGACTGGGCACCACAAAGTACCTAGCAGGAGATTTCTACAACTTGGTTGATCATCACCATCTTTCTTACACTTACTACTTCATGAAGACGCCATGGGCTTCCCTCATAAACAGTCGTCCCAAAGTGAAGGCATGGTGGGAGGACATATCCTCAAGGCCAACTTTCAAGAAAGTGGCTAAAGGCATGACTTTTGGTGAGAAGTGATCGGTTTCTAAGCAGTGTGGCTCTATGTTATGGGGTAATATTAATTGTAGTGCTTGTTGCCTCTTAATTACGTGTATTTTAGTGTGAGAACACATAATAATTATTGATTATATGTTATGATTTCCCATAAATTAATCAGAAATGTAGAAGTATCTGAGGTCTTCCATGAGTTACATAGAGCCTAATCACTCCATAAAGTCAAGTTAGTCACCTATTATTAATGATGGCACCAATATATCCATAAAAATGTTTGGATTTGGGATCTTGACATGTTTACCCACATGAACACATAAAAATTTGTAGTAGTTTTATTCCTCATTGCCCCTTTTCCACCCATTATATGAAAAATGCTTCTTAAAATTGAATTTAACCTCATTTTGGTAGAAGAATAAATATTCATTTATATTCGACCTCATCTTCACATTTTTAAATAATGGGGGAAAAGGCAAGAGATTTATTAGATGAATTGGATTGGTGATTTTCCACTGATGATTTCGAAAAAAAATTCTACCAGAATTGATTTAGTATTCTGTGATCAAAAACTCAATAAGTCCTCAGTAAGCTTAAACTATCTTCAATTCAAAGAATACGTAAGATACTCATTGATAAATAAAAGTTATCCAACACTCTTGCAAGGAAATAATGATCAGAAAATATCTAAGAGTTGAATAGATACACCAGCCAAAGACAAATGAAAGAGTAGATAGATATTTATAGGTGAGAAGTATCAAGATTCCAAGTGAATTTCCTCTTTGTATGTACAAAGGCCATCACACAAATACCAGAAATTATATAGGAGTTATAATGACAAACTAGTGTGTGAAACAAAGGTTTTAGATTTATCCTTCTAAATGATTTTTGCATTAATTCATAACTCACAAGCTTAGTTAAGAAACTTACACGGATTATATATGGGTGTGTAATCATGTAAATGATTACAATCATTTGTTACTAGAGCTACTTGCTAATTGGCGAATTTGATAACAAAATTGCAGTTCATGAATAGAATTTTTCATGAAAAGCAGTTCACAATTCTTTAGCAAAAACATCATAATGAGAAAAGATAAAAATGATTTTTAATTGAATGAAACTTACTTCAAGTTTATAAGATTTTGTATTTCCTTTCCTATCACTGACCACCAAATTTCCATAAATCATGAATTTTTCTTTCCTAATTTTGGACTTAATGTTTTATCCATAAGGTTTACATTACTAGAAAATATCAGTTATTAAGAACTATTCCTTTAATTGAATATCTTAGTCCCATGTATCCTCCATTTATATGATACCTCATATCTTGCACCACCACAAGCACATTGTCTGTAAGTCTCTTCACTTTACGTCTAATCGTTAAAACAAAAATGACACTCAACATGGTTACCAACTCCTTAGGTAGACCTTTGTGAGTATTGGATACCCATATTATGTGAATACCTACAAATAAGATGTCAAGGAATAGAAGTTATCTTCTACATGAGGTGGGCCTCCTCCACTCGATTTTAGATACCAACTCCTTTATGACTACTAACACTTTAAATGGCTAGCTAGAATATTACTGAATTAGCCTATTCACCTCCAAATGATTCTACCTTTTAACATTTAATATTTATAATAATATTAAGAGGGTTTGATACAAATTCATAAAAAGGTATCTTCCACTCTAGGAGTATGATGCAATGCAAATACAGCAGCCATGTTACTTCAAAGCGGAATCCAAGATGTCCTAGACTTGAGATCTTGAAGTTATGGAGTAGATCAATAGCTAGAAACTTATTAAGTGTTGTGTCTAAAATGACCTTTGTTATGAAACTTGGTTCAAAATAAAACTTGGATGAAGGTGCAAAGTAGCCTTTGAGTATGGAGTACATAATCAATTAACTTCGACTAAAGATAAAAGGTCAAGAGAGCATAGGGACCAAGATGAGATTTTCACATAAAGGATGTTATATATTTAGATATTGACATTGATAGCTTATTGGAACCTTTCAATTTGTTCAAACTTTCATATGTAAGTTATTCCTGAAGAATTTCCTTTTCCATATATTAAAGGCTCTTGTAGAACTGTTTTAGTTCTTTTGTTTCATCACAATGATAAGAAACACCAACAGAAGCCACTACTCCACCATACTTTCCACATCATTTGGCCATAAAATTGGAAAAATGAAAAAATGGGAGAGCATAGAGTCTTGAATGCAGCTGTCAATGCAGACAGACTTCAACATCTTTGTCATATCTATATGTAGAAAACTCATATGGACAAGTTGCATTCTTGCAAGTGCATTCACGCCCACATCAAATGTGCCATAACTTATTCGTGATTGGAGCAAGCCACCAATGTTTTCATAAACAAACATTAATTATCAAAAACAAATTTTGTCATCATATGGGTTTTCTGCAAGAAAATGAGCAAATCCATGATAGAAACATATTATAAGGTGTGTCCAAAATAGCCTTAATGAAATTTAGCTCAACATCAACCTTGGATAAAGTAGCCATCAACTACTGTGGACTACATAGTAGTCATTAACTTCAATTGAAGATAAAAGGTTAAAGACAGCATACGGAGCACATTATCAAGATGATTAGTTTGGCCACATATTCGATGCTTTATATTTGGTCAAAATTTAGTTCTTGATACTTTAAATAAAGCACAACTTATCAAGCATATAAATATAATTGAATAGCTAGGTCATCTTAGTTTCTACTCTGCAATGATGTGGTTATCACTTTGGCACTGCATCACTCCTACATGTGTTTAGTGTATCCATCCCATCTATATATATTTATGATTTATTCAAGGATTTGGCTTGATGAATAGTGTTGGAAGTATGTCTAGACAAGATATACAGAGCATATATTGGACTCATTTCAAATTGATCGAGAGATAGGGAGATTAAGCAAATCCAAAAGGCACATGTCATCATTTCCACATCCTGAGTCAAGGAAATCCTAAGCCTTGGGCTTTACAAGCCTCCTATCAGTTGGCACTTTCGTCTCAAAAATGGCTTGTCCCCCTTAAGCTTCATACAAAGAACTCAAAGGCTTTGCTTTGAAGGGATTGATTTTTTTTTGTTTTGAAAGAGCTCTTGAGCCCATCATGTGGTTCTCCAAGAATATGTAAACTCTCCTCTTAGAACTTTGATCCTCCAACTCTCTCCAACCCCTCTCTTCTCTTAGGCTACTCAAACATTGCCTCATACTTTGACAATTCACGATTCTCGTGGCTTACTTTCTTTCTTACTAAAAACCCACCATCAAAACTCTTTAGTCTTTATTTTTCTACCAATAACTTCACCTTGAACCATATTATAAATGATGCATTACAAGTACAGATGGATAAACTAAGAATCTCAGTTAATGCTTTCCAAAAGCCTTCATTAGTGCTACCCACAAGTTCTCAATATTGCATGAAAATATTGTTAAATAAGCATAAGCAAACTAAAAAAATTAGCTTCTATGGAGTATTGAAATACAATGAAGAAGAAAAAAAAGGAAAATAAATAACAAATATGATGATAAAAAAGATATGGTACACCATATATCAATTCAATTGCATGTGTGTTTGTCTTAATAACAAACATGTACCTATTTCAATGAGTGTTTAAAGCATGATTCATGAAAATTTTAGGCATAGAAGCAATCTCAAACCAAAAGAATTCATTAGCCACAAAAATTTTAAAGTATACCAATAATGTCCTTGCCAATGTATTTTCTTCTATAGGAATATGCAGTACAAACTTCATAGATTCACAATTGTGGTCATTTTTTATACATGCTATTGAGAAATATTTTAGTGTTTTTGAGTGAAAGTTTATTCAGTTGCACATAGATCCAGCCATTGGCAACACTTCATGCAAGTGGAAATGGGTGTAGCACACAAAATTTGCGAGTTACTAACAAATTCCTATCATTCAAACAAAAGATAATAATTTCTATTAAGACAAACATGAAGAAAGTAGAAACTGTAGAAGACCATCAATCTGTGCATGAACAAAATCAAAGAAATCTTGTTTTTTAAAGTAGTGGAATATGATGTATTATCATTTGACCAAAGTCTCATTCTCAAGGTGCCTAAGATGGCCTTCTGCATTCTTGAAGTGCTTCTGAGACATGGAATCAGGTGAATCGATAATATTTAGGGCATGGCTTGTATATTGAATTGTAAGATGACCACCTTAAAATTAGTATGCATGCCATTAATTATTTCCATCTTAATATGATGGCACATGGTAGTGGAACCACTGGACAATGGGGATAGAGGCTTTAGTTAATGCTTATCATAGGGACAACTAACTATGTTTACATTTGTTATTGCCTTCTAATTTATGCATTGGCATACTTGAAGAAAAGGTTCAAATATCTTACTATTGAAATAATGATTCTCTAATTGCAGGTTCAGATTATTGGCTAAGTGGTTTTGATAACCATGAGGTTCTCTTCCCTCCATCCATAGGAACATAATTAAAGGAAAAATATGGATATTTACCATTAATTTAAATATAAGTGTTACTGTATTTGGAGCTAAAAACATCTACAGCCACTTCCAACTTATTGAAGTTGGATAAAAAAATTATTCTTCTTCCCCTTTTTATGCCACACTCAAACCTCCCTCCCCCTCCTGTTTTTCTCTTATTTAACCCTATTTGGCATCTAAAGCTTTGGCTACGGGTTTCTCCGGATTGGGAGGTACAAACATGTTTATTATTTATATTATTCGATTTGCTTAATCCATTTGCATATTTTACCTTTGTTCTTTTTGCTTGTACCTCATACTATTAGTTTTCAAGATATGCTTCTTGAAAAGACAAGAGTGTAAAAGTTGGGGGGAAAATCCCATATATTTTGGTGAATTACATGTGGTAGGGCATAGGTTGTTTACATGATTTTGGAAGGAGGTGATTGTACATTATACATAAGTCTGATCAAAACTGGAGTTCTAATAGAAACATTGCCCTGTTTCAAACTAGTAGAGGTTGGGGAACATGAGCTCTTGAGAATTAGCCTTATAGATTTGGATTGTGTTGTGGTTCTTCATCAGATGTAATTTTAGGTCAAAGAAATGAAGTTTTGAGCATTTTCCTTATATAACTATCACTGTATCAAAGCTCTTCATCAAATGGAATTTTTGTTGTTTATGTTCAAATTGAATATTGAGTTGCAGTTTTTTACGATCTGGATTCTATGATGGAGCTTGTAACATGAGGGGTACAGAAGGATGAAATCTTGTTAGAGGACCTAATGTTATTTGAATATCAGTTTTTCGATCTATAGGTTTGTTGTCCATCTGTCTCTAAATGGTGGATTTTGTTTTCCAATTTGTTTAAGCTTGTTTCGTACAACTATAACTTATGCTCAAGTATTGTGCGACACATTTCTGAACAAACAGATGGTTGATATTTACCATATAACATAAATTTGAAGTTTGAAATATCGTAAATTATGCTATTAAACAACATTTCCAACTAAAAAATTTAGTGAAGGAATTATGATAACAATTTAGATGTAATATTAACCATGACAACACACCGATGATAAGTTTTAGAAATATGTTCTTGGTTGGTAACATCCTTTAGAAAGTATCTTCAAAAAGGATAATGGCAATACAATGGAACAAAGTTTCAATAATGGAAGAAGGTAGCAGCAAGGCACTTAAGACAAAGGGTTTTTGCATGTTTTCTTGGTGTGCCCGGACGTATGACATCTACAGCAATAGGCAGTCCATTTATCTTGAAATTAGGACTCAATGTGCTTCTTCTTTGGTCTTTCGAGAAGGCGTTTGGTATGGGGAGGGTTAAGAGAGAAGAAAACTTCACCGGTGATAGATCATACCAAACCATCAGTATCCACGAATGGCATGTCATGGGTCCCTATACTGGAGAAGGGGCCCGAGTAGATCAACTCTTACATTGGGAATTTGTACCAATCTTGAACAAAATCAGCAACATGCTAACCAATGGAAAGAATAATGGTTGTCGCATGTTCACAAATGATTCCCAACATTTCCCAACCCCTACATGTGCAAGTACGCTTCATAATGTCCATATTCAAGAAGGTCATCCCAATACAAACCCAAAATATTCCGTTCATGAAAGGAGTGACCGGATACACCTCACCCTTGGCAATTGTCTACAACACTTTGTCTTCAATTTTTTGCCCTTTAGACCCCTTCCAATTATTCGATTCATCTTTATGCTTAACAAACATAAAACCTAACTTAGCCATATGCTCCATTAGAAAGTTACAAATGGAATGATGTCTTTCATTCCTTCACCAAGCATTAAACGACTCGACAAGGCTTGTGGTCATTTTATCCCATCTTTGTTTTGGGAATTTTGACATAGCCTAATGTTTGGGTGCATTTTCTTCAACCCATGTGGCCAAAGTGTCATTGTATTTTTGTAGTTCAAACATGAAAACATTGTAATCGTGCTCTAATCTTGCATAGGCAATACTATCAAGGAATTGGAGTGCATTTTATTTACCTTTGTTGCCTCTTGTGTTATATTTGCTCAAAAGAGAGTTGAAATTCCCCTTCAAGTGACGGTAACAGTAGGCGTGGTTTTCAAGTCCAAACACTTTAGGAACACTACGAAGGAGGGTAGGATGTCTATCCGAGATAATAACGACTTCCTTATCTCCAACAACCTTCTTCAAGTTTTGTAAAAACCAAAATCAATTCTCATAGTTTTCTAAGCTCATCACACCAAAGGCTAAGGAAAACATGGAGTCATTAGCATCGTATGTCGTGGCCGAAAATAATGCCCCCTATATGGGCCACTCATATAGGCTGAGTCAATAGCAATGATTGGTCAACACCCCATTGCAAACCCTTGGATAGATATGGAATGAGCAACAAAGAGTTGCTCAAAATGCCCATCACTTGAATGCCTCAACTCAACAATGCTTCCCGACTTTGTTGCAACCATTTTGCACACATCCAAGACAACAATTTGTAATAATATTTGGGCTCTCCATAAATGCGCTAATTCGCCTTCTCCTTGATATCCCATGCTTGAAGATACGTCAATTGCATCCCATGTTGCCTTTGGAAGTCCTTACAAATTTGGCGGCGTTGGTAATCAGGAGTAGACCGTATGACATCATCAATAAGCAGTGAGACACGATTGGATCTCACTAAAGGTTGGGATGCACCAACATCTTCCAAACTACGATTATGGAGGTTTCGAAAAATGTGAACCTAAACGATGTTCTAATCCCCTACTATATGAGCGGTGACTTTCCAAGGACATTCATTAACTGTGCAAACTACTGTCATGTGTTTCGTACTATTCCTCTTGAAGCAATAATAGAATCTACTAGCAATTGACATCAAATACATGGCATCAAAGAACTCGACAGCATTAGGGAAGGTATGTCCACTACCCATAATGGAATTTTCAAACCGCCTTGAGTCATGTTCAAGTATATTTGATTCGACACATCTTTAGGAAAACCCATATGACTCAATTGTAAGAGAGTCATTATAGATATCCATTGGCGGATCACCACCGAAGGAAACTACTTGTGCTGAATTTGAAACAACAATAGGGGTAAGGGCACTACAAATAAAACATAAAAACAAATTCTTCATCCATCTACATATATTTCAAAAGTTATTAGACAAAGTGAATGTGATGTTGGTAAGGCTATATATACCTAGTCGATGCAATACAAGCTGCAGCAACTTCACTTGATGGTGAGACATAGACAAGACAAAACATTTCGTTGAATCTGAACATCTTAAGTATGGTTGCGTCATCATCCAACGATAGTAAACATGATGGGTCAAACTTGACTGTGAATTCCAATTTGGTTGAATCCCGATCAATGTTTAGTTCATCACACAATTTTGAAATGAAATCACTATGTGACATATGCAAGCTAACAACAATGCATTCAGTCCGACCACCCTGATATTCTACGGACCCACCAGCACACTTAACTAGTTGACCACCTTCATGAATGTAGCAGAACATGTCCCCTTCTATTTCCTTAATTACATAAAAACTTGTTACAAACAAAACGACAACAAAAGTAACTAGGGATTATGTATGAATATAAGATTTCTTTGTATTAAGGATCACTCAGTAATTATAATGATGTTGGCTTAAATATCGTTATTGACTCATTTTGGCATTTAGTTTTGCACTTAACTAAAGTACTACCTAAGGTTGAGTTTGGAAGTACCTAAGGTTTGGTAAGCAATTAAGGTCGATAGTGAGTTCGAGAAACTTAAGTATCAATATGACACGCAATTTACATTATAAGGTAATATTAATAAATGTAATTCTTCCCCAAAACCTTGATATATCATAAGATAAAGGAGATGCTCATGTCAAGTACAATAATGAGGCACCTTAACCCATCTTCGAAACTTAATCAACATATATAACCTAATCTTGACGATACAAGGGTAACATTGAAATGTTTGCAACTTAAACACAAACTAAGGTACATGCAACCCACCCAACCTTGATATTCTTATAATATATATAGAAATTCATGTAGAGAATAAGCACAGTGTGTTATCCAATAAAATGAAGCAATGCAATGTCATTTTCATATATTTAAAGTCAGAAAATCAATCTAAAGATGGAGCAAACACAGATAATAGACTGATCAAGAAAATCAATAGGGAAAGAAAAATTGATAGACAGTATGCCATGGAAATTTAAAATAAGGCTACTCGAATAACAATGTGAGTTGATTTCATATGTTAATGAATAACATACTTTAGTGATTTATGCTTAATAGGACATCCAAGCACGTCATAAAAGTTTTATAGAACGGAAAAAAAAAAAACAGGCATAGCATAAACATAGCCTATCAATTAATAGCCTTTAAGCAATAATGTGTATTTTCTATCTTAATCATGACCAAAGAATTGAATGTTGTAAGTGGTTCAAAGTGCACAAAATATAACAAAATTCACACCTTCCTCTATGCAACCACCTTTAGTTGCTCCCAAAATCCATATGCAAAACATACCAATATAAATAAAGATTAATTTAATTTGTATGCAAATTGAACTATGAGCTAAAAATAGACACGTAGCAAAGTTCAAGAAGCCCCTTAGCAATTGGCCATGTTATAGTCACAATTTTTTTTCCCCTTTTGGAAGATTATCTTACAAAACATCATAGTCATATTCCATGGAATGATTCATATATCCATGGTATTGTTGCCATGCCTTGACTGTGTAGATTCACCCTCTTCTTAAGAATATTAGTATATTCCAGTTGCAAGGAAAGACAATCTAAAAAATCTCTCATTCTCACAAGTTCAGTTGAATGAATTGAGCACCAAAAAGGCACTCAATTTGTGGGTGATACATCATCATTTCTTCCTGCAAATTGTTAGTCCTTCGCTTGAAAAGAAGGATGGGAAGATTCGAAAGTTTTATGTGTTTGATTCAAAAAAGAACTGGAGAAACTAACCTTGATGATCCATGAAAGGATTTTATAGAGAACTTCCCATCCTTGTTAAATCTCGAAACTAATTTGCCCTAACATTCTCTTTTTACCTTCGTGTCTTGAATATACTTAAGGAATGCTTCCACTATTTCTAACTCCTATCTTAAAGGTTTCTAAAAAACTGGAATGGTGGATCAGGGATCCCATTTCTAAATTTTAGTAGTTCAGAATTTACAACAGTAGCATATTTGGGGTATGATGTTGATTGAATATATTGGTGGACATCTACCTATGTCTTATCTTGTACCAAATCTAACATTTAGTAACTTACAAGTAATTAGAATAGTTATTTTATTTTTAGGTGGAAAAAAAAACCTAAAACTTACATAAGATTTTTTAGTAGAAACCCTCCTAAAATATTCTTCTACCTGAAAATGTGTTTGAGAATTTCTCCTGAGTTGGGGGAAACATGAAAAATGAAAAATACATGCAATTACTCATAGAACACTTGTATCTAATAAATATGGGTGTTTGAAAGCCTATAGAGTCAAGCAAGGTTGTTTGAGTTTACAATTCATCCCAGGCTTACAGTTTTACCACTAGGCCATGTTAGCTGCTAAAAATCATAATTAAGTTAATAATTGTCAGCACCTATGTTACTTTTTAGGTATGGGTATTATGTTGGTGTGTGTAGGTGTTTGATCCTTCATATTTCAAATTCTACAACATAATGACTCGTTTGGAAAAGAATCTTGAATGGTATTTAGATGTGGCATAATAAAGAAAAAAAAATCAATTACTCAATAAGAAAGAAAAAAGTAACATATCCTTGAAAAAAAAACTTTCTTTTTCCATTTATTGCCTATTTTTGAAAAAAAAAAATAGCAATAGCCAATATTTGATGCAAAATACAAGCAGTATCCACCAAGGATTGTACACCCACACCCTTGTCATGTCATGTAGTCATGGTTATGTTGGATGAAGTTGAAAAGTTTGGGTCTCATAGATCAAGACATTGGTGAAGTTGTTTCCTAAAACCTTTAGATTTGTAATTGACTAATGTCTAAGAAAGAAGGATATTAAGTTGTATTTTGTGAATTTCTTCATCTTGTTCACAAACAGAACTTTAATCTCCTCAAGATTTTCACTCATTATTGTCTTGTTGTTGAGTGAGTCATGTGTGATTTAGGTTAGTGCTAGAATTCCATTATAGTCTCTATTACAAAAAATTTGGAGGGAAGTGTATTGTATTGAATTCGGAACTTGTTGAAAGGCTTAATTTTAGTTGAGATTGGACTTTAGCATGATGGTATTCTTTGATTTGATTTGTCTAGGACTTAATTTGGTCAGTTTCTTAGTCTTCTTTCCAACATTTGCCATCAACATATTTTCGAGTTGTGTTTCTTTTATTAGAATTAATATTTCTGTCTGAGTTTGTTTCTGGACAAAACCCAGTTTCTACAAATGCTTTTTCTGGATGGTTACCATCAAACCCCTTCTTTCATCTAGATACTTTTTTAGGTTTCCAACCTATGATGCCTCAATATTTTGCTTCTTCTAGGGTCCCGATGGACGTTCAAAAACTTATTCGTGTCCTTAACGGACAAACCTAAAATAGAGTATGGTGAGCTGAGGGTACAAACCCCCTCTCCACTTCTTATCCAGTAAATAGAAGGCTCAAAAGGACAAGTATATGATGAAATAGGAATTAAATTTGAATCATCATCAAAATTTAAAACAACAAATAAAAAATAAAGACAAAATTTAAAACCTAAGATCTTTTGGATTTTGGATTGATTTGAATCATGCAAACAAACAAAAGAAGCAAATAGAAAAGAAAGTCATGACAAATAATTGCAGACCCGTATTACCCAAATCAAACCCAATTACCTTGACCCTTCTCTATACATTAAAATCCTGCTTCACGATTTGATTTCACACTAAACTCGTATGGATATGAACATAAATAGAAAGAGAATCCATATCAACATATTCCCCGAAACATAAATAGAAAAATAAGAAAAAAATTGAAAAAAAAAACCGATTAAAAAAAAGGTGGGTCCATCTAAAAATTTCTTTAACCAAAACAAATTTTCCATCATCTTCATTCAAGAAAACATTAATCAAAATACAACAAACCCCAAAATATAACACCTTCGGCCCAATATTTTCTCACTAGCCAAACGAATCCTTAAATGGAAAACTCACCTATGATTGATTAATCCACAGCAAGAGGAAGCTCCACTTCGGTTTCCAAAAACCTTAAAAAATTCAACCTTTGATGAAGAAATATGAAGATATGTCTTGACTTTGGCTTCGTTGAAGGTTTTCAGAAGATGCCTATCGGGTTTGGGTGGTCAACCTTGAAGAGAGACACACTAGGGTTAGGTCAAAATCAGACGAAAACGGCTTTGGGAAGATGGGTATTCATCACCTGGTCAAAACGTCAATAAACAGATCGGCTGCCTACCTTCTTGTAGCAAACGAGCTATGAAAATAGGAATTTTTTTAGATCGGGCTAGGGCAAAACGAGAGGAAGTGACATAGAGAGTTTCCCAACTTTCAAATGTTTCTCAAGTCGGGTGTTTTGTGGGTTTCAGATTTGATAACTTCAAGTTTCAGATTTTGGTGTTTATTAAATTGTACACCTGCCTGCTGACATGGAGACCGATGGCTGCTGACAAAGAAACATTAAAGGACAATTTTGGAAATGCATACCTAAATAATATATAGTGCATGAGAAATATAATATTTTTCCCATTAACAAGGACATCTCATATTTCATTTACATGGGTTTCCAAAACCATATATCTTCCTAATAGCAACCTACAAACACAACTTTCCCTATTTTCTTTAATAGCTTCCACATGGGGTGACTCCACTATGTAGACAATTGCAAAGTCATCACTGTGGGAAACCACATTATCCAAAAATCCTCATCTTTTAAACCTTGGATGACTTTAGGATTAAACTTGAGGGTATAGTGCATTTTCATCACATAAGGGGAGATGTTGAATTTCTCTAATACTCTTTGAGTGAATTCTTGAAATGACATTCCTTTATATATGTGAATACCTTTGCTTCTTCTACCTACATACTCCCACTATCCATCATTTTTTTTTTGGATAAATTTACCTTTCACGAAAATGCAATAATATATTTTATTTGTAACATCCATCAACCTGTTCAAACATAAGACACCACTTTCATATTATTGAGCAAACATAACCCACACTTTTCTCAAATTCTTATATCATGCATCACTGGTTGTCATCCAAACAATGCAATTACCTTAAGCCTCTTTCAACCACCAAGACACAAATTGAAATCAAAGAAAATTCCACAACATTAAAACACTAAAAATAAATAATAAAAAAAATAAAAAATAAAAAATAAACCTTATTAGACAACACACCTCTCCAAATATAAAGCACAATTTATTCATATTCAATGTCATCCAAAAATTATTTTCATTTTAGAATATATAATGTTCCCATATGAATTAATGTGAGTGACATTCTATCACCAGGATCCATTATTAAAAAAACTAAGTTGATCCAATGGGAAAAAATATCATACATATCATCAAATAAAATCGATCCACCACTCAAATTAATGAAAACCTAGACAAAAAATATCATATTGCTCAACAGAGATGATACATCCTTCAAGATAATGTATACATGAATTTACCATTTAATATAATCAAGACTAAGATTGTTGTTTTCTTTTTTCCAAAATCATACCATCAATCAAAAACAGTCTAAAAAAATCCTCCTGCAAATCACTTCCAACCACCAACGGAAGACTCTCAACCCTCTCTAATATGATTCATTGACAACCTACACAAATCCATAAATTTAACAAAATAAACAAGAAGCAAAACCTATCATCCTATTAAAAACTCCACCATCCAAAACAAATCTACATCGTCTGTTGCATACAAGACAAAACAAATTACCATTAAAAATAAAAAATAAACAAAAAATCCTCAAACAAAACCAAACAAATGCATTAGGCATTGAAAATCAACCACTCAAACACAAGGTCCATGTCCATTTTCCAATATTTTCTTAGCATCCAAACGAAGGAAAAACATATATAAAAACCATAAAGAAGCGATAATCAATACCTAGAAAATCTCAAATCTCAAGACAGATGAAAAAAGTGTGGTGGTTTTGATTCATTGGAGCGAGAGATCTGAATCGCAAAATAATGGTTGGAGATGACAATGAAGGAAAGATAGGGAGAGAAAGAGCGAGAAGGTGACCCAGACAATGGCAATGCCTATAGGAGCAACAACGATTTAAGTGTGGCTACCACGATAGGGCATGACAACGACATTCGAGTCTTTGGAAACTAGGACTAAACTAAAATATTTGAGGATTTTTGGTTTTCTCCTTTCAAAGATTTGGGAAATATTTGGGTCATTAGGCAACAATACAACCAAGTGTTGAAATTCCTTCCTGTAATTTTATTTTATTTTCATAATCAACAAAGAGCTTATTAGGAAATATTGAAGGATAATATCCTTTTTTTTCTCAATTTTTAGCCTTTTGGTGGGTCTTAGGCTTGAATGGCCAAGTTACATGGACTGAAGGCCAATTTTTAGGCTCAACTAGGTCCAAAGCATAATTCTCCCTAAAATTTAATAATAAAAAATATATTAAACTAAAAATTACTAATGAAATTGAAAAAACATGCTTTAACAATAAGAAATTTATATATTTAAACTTAAATATCTAATATTACTTCAAGAAAGATAAATTGATAAAAATAATAATAGATTGTGTGTACACTTAAAACATTTTTCAAATTAATTTTGAAATATATCTTCAAAGCATATACATAGCATATATATTGTACAATTAATAATACTTTTACATGAAATTAAAAATAATTATGTTTTAACATAAAAAAATAAAATTATATACGGAAACCTAAGATACTATTATTTCAATAGAGATAAATTTAGGGAGAATTGTGTTTTGGGCTCAACTGGGCCCAAAAATTAAGTTCTGGTCCATGTAACTTACCTAATTAATGGTAAGGATATCAGATGTTAACAGATCAAAATGCCCTTTACATTTCCAACTCAAATGGTTGTAAATTAATGGGTTTCACAGCTAGTAAACTTGAAATGTCATGTCACCTAACTGAAAATTCTGAAATAAAACCGTAAGGGTCACCATCTTCCTACCCATTTCTCTCCCTCCGTAAACAGCATACTCACAAACGATGCCGACTGTGACTGTCCCCCAATCGGTTTCTTCAACAGCTAAGGATTGTGAGCATTTCAGAAAAGCGTTTGTAGGTATTTTATCATCATCATTCCCAAATCCAAATGACGGGGGGAGGGGGTTTGAATTATTTTCTCACATTTTGATTTGATCAGGTTGGTTCCTTTGATGATGTGTTGGATGTTTGTTTCCTAGGTTAGTACAAGGTTTTAGGAAAGACAATCGTTTTGATCTCGTGTTGGGGTGTTTTAAAAAAATTTTAACTTAATAACAGAGCGTTTTTGGATGTAGGGTGGGGGATAAATGAGGTTTTGATCATATCCATTTTGGCTTATAGGAATGTAGCATAGCATAAGTAAATTCAAGAAACTTACAGTGAATCTTATGGAAAATATCTCCTCAAAAATGGCATTTTGCTTGGGTGAAAATTTTTCACTTTAGCATCTGCTTGTTGGGTTTATCGTCCAGAGAGCATAAATGGGTATCGTCCAAACGATGAGCTTTGGGGAAGAAGATTGTCCGATGATGATGCAATTCATTCAGAATAGCTATCCTTCAAATCAAACATATTTCGAAAGCAGAAAAGTTGGTCCACCCCACGAAACGGAGAAAATGAAGAACTCCGATGATGATGGCAGTGGCCCAACAACCTCCTGTAAAGATGGAAATATGTTAAATAGGGTATATGCCCTATTGTGGGGTAAGTATGTTTTCTAGAATTCGAACCTAGGTTGATGAAAGATTGAGTGTGTTTTTATTATGTTTAGGGATGAATTGTGACATTCATATTTGTGAAAATTATTCTGCTATGATCCAAAACACAACCCTATTAATTATATGATTGAAACTCCTTTATGTTCGAGTAGAAGATTATTAATATGATGACTAGTAGTTAGGGAACAAATTGATACTTCAGTTTTTCCTTATTTTATGAACCAAAAGATTGCAAACATGATTAACCTATGCATGAGCAGACATTCAATAGTGGTTGTATGGAATTTCTGTTTCTGTACAAGACATTACACTAAGTGTACAAGGTACATGTGCTTAATGTACAAAGGTGTACAAAGGTACCTATGTTGAAGGATTTGCAATCCTTTTAAAATCATTTCCATTTTGAAAGGATGAGGAACATTCCCCCACACACATTCCTTGATCACGCACTCATCCCATTCAATTTTATTACTTCATACATGTTCATTGGATGACCTACCACAGTAATGATGAATAGAAACCTATATTGGGTTTCACTTCCCCCTTTTCCCTAAGGCATCACATTAGAACATGGTAGCTCACCCATATGTACGCTTTTAGTTGTAGCTATGTCTAATTTTTGTCATTGTATAAGACATTTACACTAAGTGTAAAATGTAAATGTGCTAATTGTACAAGTGTGTACAATGCCACCTATTTTGAAGGATTTTAAATGATTTTGAAAAAATTGCTTACTCATTTATTTTTTTCTAAGGGGGACATTCCTCATAGTCATTCATCATTTCCCTTCGTACACATTCATTGGATGAGATAGCGCACTTATGATGAATAGAAACCTAATTGGGTTTCATTTTCCCCCTTTTAACTGAGCCATGACATTGGAATGTGGTTAACTCGCCCATATGCATTAGTTCAGTTGTAACTAGGTCGAATTTCTACAACTGTACAAGGTCAATGTACTAAATGTACAAGGGTACAAGGGTGTCTATCTTACTTTTTCCCATCATGTGGGACATTCCTCACACATATTGCTTGATAACACACTCATTGCATGCATTTTATTTGATGTCTACCATGTTAATTTATTTTATTAGCTTCCCTAGTAATGATGAATATGAACCGAAATGAGGGTAAACTTTTTTCTCATTTTCCCTAATCCATGAGAATGGAAACATTGTTTACCCACCCATATGCCCTCGTTCGGTTGTACCTATGTGGGATTTCATGACTGAACAAGGCATTTACACTAAGTGTACAATGCAAATGTGCTAACTGTACAAGTGTGTACAAGGCTACCTATCTTGAAGGATTTCAAATGCTTTTGAAAAAATTGTTTGCTCATTCCTCAAATCAAATGATAATAACCTTTCATTGATTGATATCCATGTGGGTCCTCCTCAATATTGTCTTCAACCTGATAAAGGGTCTGTTTTTTTTTTTCCCTTAGTGAGAAAGCAAAAAAAAGGCATAATAGAGAGACAAGGGTGTTGGCTGAAAAATAGGTATTGGTTGGTGTTTGTTGATGTTAAAAGCCTTTTTAAAGCAACCTCTAGTAAGCACTGATTTTGAGAATTCACTCTTTTTTAATTTGATCATTATTTCCTTTCTTTTCCAAGCTTTTTCTTTCCACCTTGGTTTGCTGAAGAAAGCTTGCATTATTGGAATGATTGTTATTTAATGTTGTTGCAGTTGCAAAAGACACAGTTATTCACCAAAGCCCAACCTCTGTTCTGAATCAGATCCAAGGTTAGCACTTCGCCACAACTAGCTTTCCAAGCAAAAAAAAAAAACACTTTTGAAGAGACCAACGAATTCTAGATGACAGCAATAGGGAATAGAGTTAATTATTTGAACTTATCACTTATTTTATTTTTAAGTTGTAATATTATGTTGTTTTTCCAAATATCTTAATGATTTAAGATATGTTATTGAGCTTCCTATCTTAAGTGCTCGAGTGAAAAAGAAAAACAAATATCGAATTTTTTTATTAGTATTATACTTGTTGGGGCCATATATGTATGTTGGATATGAGTTATAATAATTTTTTGAAATTCACAAATGTGCAAACTAATGTATTCTTAATTTTGTATTCCTACAGTCCACTATGAGTAGAGAAACTCCAAGCTTAAAATGTCACTGAAATTTTTGGGCTCTCAATTGTGAGGGCTAAAGTTTTTCTGTTGTCTTAAGAATGTCAAGCAAACACTAATTTGCAAGGCTACAATGATCACATGAAAATTCCCAAACTCAAAGGCTTGAAGGTTATCCATAAAAACTGATGTTTAAAAATCAATTTAAATAACTCAGTTATGAAGTTGGTGTCTAAATTGTTTATTGTTGGTCTTTCTATAAATATGCTTCTCTGCAGTCCAAATTATCTTATAAATACAAGCATCATGCACCCTCTAAGAGTAACAAATAGTAGGGTCTTTCATTCTATTGTATAATTCCAATTACATTAGGTTCTTGTAACAATGAACATACATTTACAATCAGAAACAAAGGCTTTAATTCTCCCTATTCAATTAGAATGAAATGACAATCAACTTAACTCAAAAAACAGTTCAACTCCTACTAATCCCATACTCCCAGTGTTCATTTCAGCATGTGGCATCATATAAAAACATTTAAAGAACTACGTTTTTCCAACATAATTTACACCCAAATGAACTTTATATAGTCTCATAAAAAATTACAATCCCCATTAATCCCTCTGGACACGCTGTCGGTGTGCATTTTGTGGTGAAAACAACAAACTCCCCATAATCTTCAATCTATAATGTTTCAATTTTCCCTGCATTCATTCAAGTGCATAGCAACAAATCAACAAATTAATTAATTAGGCTTTTATAACTATTTTAACATTAATGAGATGATAATACATAATTCTTCCTACGTATCACATCGATTGATTTGGAGAACCCGCCCATTGACCACAACTCCATGAATTTCATTACAAACACTCCGCAATCGTGTCTACCTCAATAACATGACCAATACGTTATTAAGTGTGGAATTATAAATAACAAAGGAACTTAAAATAAGTTGCAATCCATTTTAACATAAACCCGGACTGCAAGATAAACCCTCACTCATTAGGTTGGAGGAGTACATCAGGTGTTAGGAAATTGAATGTCCTCAATTCATAAGGTGAGACCTCTTTCTTGTATGCAGCTAACCATAGGACAACCTTAACCTAAAACATTTATTAATGCAACAATTGAAATTTTTATGGGAAAACATACCTAACAAATTATTAATTGTTACTTGCAACTTGCTACTTTACCAGATTTTGTTGTATTCCACTCAAAGTTGTCTTCTTCCTACCAGGGTGAAAATCTAGCAGTTGGATTCTCTTGTTTGATAGGTCATATACGTAGAGTGTCCAATGGTTCTTTACAAGAACCGGTAAAATGACCTACACCAATAAACTGTCATTAAACATACATCTAAATAATGGACCTTCATGCAATAAAAAAGAATTGCAAGCATAAAACACTGTACTACACCTCGTTCACATTCACATATGGAATATCCATCGGATACAAATGTGGTTCAAATCATCCTATAACTGCCTCCCTCAGTAAGTGTTTTCCCTGGGAGTGGATTACCATACGAAAAAGTTATATTTTAAAAAATGTATATACTAACAAATGTAACTTTAGCATGTCTTAAAAAATAATTTTTTTAATAATTTAAATTTGGAACTATTAAAAGTTTTATAATACCTTAGTTTTTGCAACAATTTTTAAATATCAACCTTAAAGGATTTTTGAAACTTTTATAAAATTTCCTACTATGGTCTTATTTATGATTTTAAACACAAAAATTGACAATAAATATATTAAAACAAGCCTCAAGTAATCAACCTTTATTCATATCAAGCATAAATAATGAAAGTAAAAAAAATGCATGTCGTTACTTTATTTTGGAATTACAAATAGCTTCAATAAATTAGGGAAATAAACAATACAGTGATATTTGAACTGATGAATGATCGATAAAATCAGCGCCAAACTAAAAAAAAAAATAAATAAAGGAAAAATAACTAAGAATAGGAAGGCATGGATCATGGAACAAAGTGCAAATTCTACCATCAAGTACATGCATGTGGAGATGTTTACTTGATATTTTTAGACACTCGACCCACTCTCTCTACCATCACCACCCAACCTGCCTCCTTTGCTTACACCACTCTCTCCCATTGCCAACCACTCACCACCCACTTCCATTAAGAAAAAAAAAATTATATATATATAATATGTGTGTGTGTGTATTTCAATTTTTAAATTTTAAATTAAAAATTTTCTTCACAAGGATTATTTTTTTTATATTTTCAACTATTTAATTATGTAATAAAAAAATTAAATATATGACATCAATACCCAAAAAAACTAATCCCAACCCTGAATTTAAATTAACAAAATTTAAAATTAAATCTATTCCTAAGCTACTAAAAACAAGTGAGCTGAAAATATCAAATACCCATTACTTGCCCTTAAATTGAAAGACAAATAGGAATAAATAAAACTTATTTTTATAATTTAAAATTGATTGAAAAGAGACTATGAACCTACAGAGAGGGAAATTGACATATGGGCAATTTATTGATGGGGGAATTGTGTTTTGGGCCCAACTGGGCCCAAAAATTAACAAATGGTCCATATATCTAACAAAATTAATAGGAAGGCTATGAGATATTAACTGACCAATATGTCTTTCATCAGTTCCAAGTCAACTGGTTGTAAATTAAAGTGATTAAACTTGAAATGCCATGTCATGATGACTGAAAAATCTCAAATAAATGGCAAAAAGGGTCACCACCCTCCTACCCCTTTCTCTCCCTCCGTAAACACCATGGTCAAAGACGAAGCCAACTATGAATGTCCCCCAATCATGCAGCCGAGGATTGTGAGCAACTTAGAAAAGCCTTCGCATGTATGTGATCATCATCATTCCCAAATCGAAATGAGGGTGGGTGTGATTAAATTTTCTGATATTTTGATTTCATGTTGGTTCCTTTGATGATGTGGTGGATGTTTGTTTACAAGGTTTGAGGAAAGACATCGGTTTTGATCTGGTGTTGGGGTGTTCTTAAAAAATTTTGAACTTAATAACAACGTGTTTTAGGGTGTAGGGTGGGGTATAAATGAGGCTTTGATCATATCCATCTTACCTCATACAAATGAAGCACAAGCTAAGTAAATGAAAGAAACTTCCAGTTAATCCGTCGGAAAAGATCTCCTAAAAATTGGCATTTCAGCTGTTTGAAAATTCCTCACTTTATAATCTGGTTGTTGGGTTTATATTCTAGAGAATAAATGGGTATGGTGTAGAAGGTGAGCTGTGGGAACTAGTTAGTGCACTTATGATGAATAGGAAACTAAATTGAGTTTCATTTTCGCCTTTTTCACTTAGCCATGACATTGGGAAGTGGTTAACCGGCCCATATGCACTCATTAAGTTGTACCTAGGTCAATTTCCTGCAACTGTACAAGGCATTTACACTAAGGGTACAAGGCCAATGTACTAAATGTACAAGGGTGTACAAGGGCGTGTATCTTAAGGGTTTTCAAGTGATTTTGAAGAACTTACTTATTTACTTTTTCCAATCGTTGAGGACATTCCTCACACATATTGCTTGAATGGTGCCTCATTGCACGCATTTTATGTGATGGCTACCATGTTAATTCATTCTATTAGCTCCCCTACTAATGATGCATATGAAGCGAAACGAGGTTTAACTTTTTCATCCTTTTCCCATATCCATGAGAGTGGAAGCATTGTTTTCCCACCCATATGCACTTGTTTGGTCGTCCCTATTATGGATTTGTCCAACTGTACAAAGCATTTACACTAAGTGTACAAGGCCAATGTGCTAACTGTACAAGGGTGTACAAGGCTACCTAACTTGAAGGATTTCAAACAATTTTCGAAAAATTCTTTGCTCATTTCTTTTTTCAAAGGGGGATATGTCTCGTACTCCCTCCTCATTTCCCTTCATACACATTCATTGGAATGTGCTAGCATACGTATGATGAATGGGAACCTAAATTGGGTTTCATTTTCCCCTTTTTCACTGACCCATGACATTGGCGAGTGACTATCCCGCCCATTTATACTCATTCAGCTGTAGCTATGTCAGATTTCTCCAACTGTACAAGGCATTTACACTAAGTGTACAAGGCCAATGTGCTAACTGTACAAGGGTGTACAAGGCTACCTAACTTGAAGGATTTCAAATGATTTTTGAAAAATTCTTTGCTCATTTCTTTTTTCAAAGGGGGACATGCCTCGTACTCCCTCCTCATTTCCCTTCGTACACATTCATTGGAATGTGCTAGCACACGTATGATGAATGGGAACCTAAATTGGGTTTCATTTTCCCCATTTTCACTGACCCATGACATCGGTGAGTGGCTATCCCGCCCATTTACACTCATTCAACTGTACCTATGTCGGATTTCTCCAACTGTACAAGGCATTTACACTAAGTGTACAAGGCCAATGTGCTAACTGTACAAGGGTGTACAAGGCTACCTAACTTGAAGGATTTCAAACGATTTTTGAAAAATTCTTTGCTCATTTCTTTTTTCAAAGGGGGACATGCCTCGTACTCCCTTCTCATTTCCCTTCGTTCATTGGAATGTGCTAGCACACGTATGATGAATGGGAACCTAAATTAGGTTTCATTTTCCCCCTTTTCACTGACCCATGACATTGGCGAGTGGCTATCCTGCCCATTTACACTCATTCAGCTGTAGCTATGTCGGATTTCTCCAACTGTACAAGGCATTTACACTAAGTGTACAAGGCCAATGTGCTAACTATACAAGGGTGTACAAGGCTACCTAACTTGAAGGATTTCAAACGATTTTTGAAAAATTCTTTGCTCATTTCTTTTTTCAAAGGGGGACATGCCTCGTACTCCCTCATCATTTCCCTTCGTACACATTCATTGGAATGTGCTAGCACACGTATGATGAATGGGAACCTAAATTGGGTTTCATTTTCCCCCTTTTCACTGACCCATGACATCGGTGAGTGGCTATCCCGCCCATTTACACTCATTCAACTGTACCTATGTCGGATTTCTCCAACTGTACAAGGCATTTACACTAAGTGTACAAGGCCAATGTGCTAACTATACAAGGGTGTACAAGGCTACCTAACTTGAAAGATTTCAAATGATTTTCGCAAAATTCTTTGCTCATTTCTTTTTTCAATATTCTTGCAAACCTCCATTCTTCCTATATTCATCCTCCTTACTTTCGATGTCACATAATGTTGCTTACCATGACAAACTAATTTCAAGTGACATAGTATCTTCTAAATGCCTTGATTTATGTAAGTATTGTATGTGTGCATAAAAAAGGGGAAGAAAACATCCAAGTTGTGACATGATGTCATATTAATTTATTATGAGTCATTAATTCCTACTGTTTCAAGGCACCTTGGAGGATGCGAGACTGACTTTACCCTCTTTGTTTTGTTCACTCTCAGATTGAATTTTTGGTTCGCAAGACCAAGAACTTTGATGAGTTGATGCTTGCTACAGCTGAGGAAAGCGAATGTGGAGACTACAAGGAACAAAATTGAATTGTGTTAGGAGTTTTGAATTAAATATAAACAACAACAAAATATCAATTGATATACATAATTCATAATGTTTTTTGAATTATTACCATTACTTAAGTCTTGACATAATGGACATGTTGATCAATTAGTTACTGTATTTATAATCTTGAAATTTTATCTGAATGCATTATATAACCATACTATAACTAGATATAATTGGAAGGACCCCTTCCATATACGGTTGCATAATTGAAGTAACCCGTAGCCTTTCTATGAGGGCAGTGATAACTTTCGAATGGTGCCTTGTATTATCCCCTTCACCGGCCCTGTGTCAGGCCCTTCGAACATGGATCCAAGGCAAATCACATTGAAAACTTAAAAAGCCATGTCATTTCAACAACCAATTACTAGTTCATAATTTAACCCTATATAATGCAAAACCACAGTCATACAATGTTGACTCTCCAAGATGCAAGCAACTATGTGAGAGATAATGAGTGGGGCACCTCGACTGGTCCACGACCGATACTCGACCGGTAATCGATCGGGCAAGTGTAACTGGTCGACCGGTTACCTCTATGGACGACCGGTAGCACACACCCTCACCTGTAACAGCCGATCAGATGGATCGGTTGAAAGCTGGAGGTTTACTTTAACTTCATACAAAATTTTTAGCACCCACATAATTTTTTTCACATACTTGTTGTTTTGATTTTGGAAACAAATAGTTATTGTTTAGCACCCACATATTTTTTTTTCACATACTTATTGTTTTGATTTTGGAAACAAATAGTTAAAAAAATTACATTTGAAATTCTATGTTTTCTTTTATTTTAAAATTTTTAATTTTTAGGGTTTTTAATTTTTTTCTAATCTTCCCAACCCTTTTCCATGGTTGGAATAAATATAACAAAATAAAATAATGGAAATTCATTTCATTTCCCATTAAATACCCTTTATAATTTGTAAAATAAATCAAATTTAGAACTTCTTTGTTGTATCTCTATAGCGGGGCATAAAAATAATTTTTCTTTTGAAGTTATGTCACATTGTTTACTACTTTTCAATAATTTTGATTAGCATCATGATTGAGTTTTGTAAACAATGAAAAAAAAACCCAAATTTATGAAAAAAATTTGGTCCCAAGACCAACACATTTTTGCATTGGCCCAACTTCACACTCAAGCTCAAATCTAACTTCAGTTTAAATGTGAAATCCTTCAACTCCCATAGGACCTATGTCAAACCCAAGCATCCTGAGTACCATGATGTGTTTCATGGCTGATGCTTGAGAATCCCTCCCTCATGGATATAAATTTAGAACACATGTCTGAACTCATCTATCCATCTTGATCTGGCATGTCCATGCCTTTATCTCTCCACCAAGGCTTCATACCAGGAAGCCTAGTCCTCTATGATGAACTCTTACCAACCCATCTCCCAAATCAAGCCCATCTCATTGACAGCTATTCTGAACCAAATAGGAGCAGAAAGCATAATGACACCAACCCCATGAAAATTGCCCTTGGGCCCCTTAAATGAGAATCATTAAAAATAATAATAATAATAATAATAATAATAAAAACAGCTTCTCTTTACTATGCCTTCATTGAACCCATAAATGAATTCATTGATTTTGCAACCAAACACCGATCACCCACTTCTCTGAAGAATTCATTGAACCATAAATAAACTCGAAGGTTGATTAACCTAACAAACAACTCACCTTCTAGGACTCTCCCAGTTTCAGCTAAAACTACTTTAAAACGGGAATCAAAGAAAACCAAGACCCATACAGATTAGTAACCTCTATCTCTACAACCCATAAATTCAAACCTAATAAATGTGGGACCTCACTTTTAATGCCCTTTTTTAGGACTTTTTTCTCATCTTGAGTTGCATAGCTTTGTTAGTTTCTGTTACGTTTTTTTCGTTCCTTTGTGTTGTACTGTTTATGTTGTCATATCCCTCTTTGAAGGATAATTGTTATAGTTTAGCCTCTTTTTTGGTACTGTTACATTAGTTTTCTATAAAATGAGTAGTCTGTTTCTATTTCTTTTTTTAAAAATCCCATTAGACCAACTTCCTCACAACACAAAGCTTCAACTCTAATCTTGGCCATTCACACTACTTACAAACTCACATGACCGCTTAAGAGAAAAATACTTCATTGGAAAACTGTTTTTGCTTGTTTAGTTATTTGATGACCTAATGACCCATGATGTAATTTTTCACAAAATTAGGATCCCTCATATCATGTGTTAGGTTGAAAGAAGCAAACCAATGAGTCTAGTTTGCTTACATAGAAATACTCTACTTGAAAAGACTAGGAACCAAATAGTTGTCTCTTAAACTGTAATAAAACAAAACAAAACAAAACAAATTCATATAGAATAGGGACTACAAATCCAAGCTAACTGTTAGTCCAGCTTAAGCAACTTGGTACTTTCAATCTTGTTAGATTCTTCTGCATCATGTTTGTAGCAATAATGAAGGAGGGATACAAATTCATATTAAACACTTGAGTAAGCAGGTTTATCTGTGATCATAAAGATGGCTCTACTAGAGAGGGAAAATTTGTTGGTCTTGGTTTGGTTTTCTGAGCAACCAACCCAAGTTTATGAAAAAAATTTCAGTAATGACCTTGACTACCTTAATTACAGAGACATTAAAGCTCACCAGAAGACTAGCCCAAAACCAGCAGCATCATATAAAAAATTTTCCAGTATTTATTAGAATGAGTACCATCACACGATAATCCATTTATCACGCGTTAATCAAAGGCCATATAATACTAATCCAAAGTGAGAGTTTGACTTCGGATGATCTTGATATTCTTGATTATAAGTATTTTGCAAGCAACTTGTTTAAATTAAAGTCTCAATTTCATAAACCAACTGCTAATCAGCAACTTCAATCTGCCAACAAAAATTTTCATTTCCCACTTGCCCTTCTGTTTAAATATTTTTTCCTAAGGGGTGTGTGTCAAGCATAAGTCTCCTAATTTACATATAAGAGTATGATTTAGAATTGAGGGTATCCCATTGAGAGATACCTAAGCAATCAATCAAACTAATACCAAAGTCATCAGCTTCATATTCAATATAATATAAGCTTAGGGTGGAAATTAATATATTGCATCAATAATGTTTTCTCCCTATTTAACCTCAACAGCCATACCTCATGAACTCAAAGTGTTATATAAGGATTGTAGGATTGAGCAGCAAATCGCACACTACATCTGTTTGGGTGCATATGGACACAGCAGAATTTTATCACTTTTTAAGGCTTCGAGCATCCACAATTTCATTCATACGATTTCAGCACTGATTTTAAATTTCATTATGATAATGTTTCATAGTGAAGGTACATTTTATTGAAACATAATAAAACTACCATGAAAATGAGAGATCTTTTGAAATGGAATGCAGGGCACCAGCATCAATACAAAGAAAAAAAAATGTGATTTAAACAAGCAAACGGTACATATAAAGGAGATACAAAAGCTACAACATAATTATTTTTCCATAACTGCTTCTTGTTAGTGCCCCCCTTTGCCAAGAAACTGACCTATATGTTTGCGAATCAAGGGATAAAAGTAAAGGCATAACCGTCAATAGATCAAATTTTCCATCATTTAATGAAATCTCCCAGGTACTTTGAAACAATCTATGCATCATCCAATTCCACCTGAAGCATCCAAATGACCAGTACGAAGTGCGACACTCAACATTTTAAAAAAAAAACACTTAACAGGAAAACAACATGATAAGTAAACATAGCATGTACACATATATCTAAACAGAATGCTGTTATGTCTTGCTCCATTCCACACATGTCAATGGGAGGGGTTTAGGTGGGACCAAAAGTAAACGTATAATTCACATAAGACAAAAGAAATCATATATATATATATATATATATAGTCAACTGAAATATAGAGGAAACATAGACATATATAGACATAAACATAGACATATATATATAGTCAAGTGAAATATAGAGGAAACATAGACAACTGAAACAAAGATGGCAATGATTTGCATCTACGTATGCTAATCATAAATAGCTCTCGCTGCTATCACGGCTGAGGAGGTGGTGGTGGAAACACCGTTCGGATGTAAGCCATCATGTCCTCATGCTGACTGTCCTGGCGATCAAGCCTCTGGAGGATATGCACAAACGTAGCCTGCTGCTAATCCATGTGATCCTTAATACTCTGAAATCTCTGGTGCATACACTGGAATTGCTCGGTGAAGCCTGTTTGATAATGATCCATACGATCCTCCATAGAGTAGAATCGCATATCCTTGACAACTGCAAGCTCCTCAATCCGAGTGCCCAGTGAGCTGATCTAAGCACCTAAATCCATCTAAGCCTGACTAGGGCCGTATAGAGCTTGATGAGGTGATGTATGCGCATGAGGTGGATCAGTGAATGATGGCTGCGAAGATGTTCCCACTGTGTGCACTACCTCAGATGTCATCCCCCCTGATACAGTCGCCCCTAACTAGCAACCCTCGGACTGCTGTGCATGGATATCAAACTCAGTCTGTGTATGGTCATAATCTCTCTGAGGGGCAACCCCACCCTTCATCTCCCCAATCTCCGCCTCCTCCTCAACGCCAGGATGTGCTACTGGTCGCTCCACTTTCCTAATCCATGATCCATCAGGGCCCTTCTCAAACTTCATAAGGCCTAACGATTGCTCATCATATGTGTCATAACTACTTGGGGCCTCAAAGTCTTGCTCCCTGCTCAAATCAACCCCCGCATCCTTGAATACTCGTGTCAGAAAGCGGCCATAGGGGAGAATGCGTGTGGAGCTCTCGCAGCATGCAAGCATGTGCATCATCATCACATATCCAAGGTCAATCCGTCTCCCCGTCATAATCGAATCAATGAGAAATGCCTCCAGATATGATACCTCATCTCGGTGGCCGCCTCGTGGCAAGAGAATGTACAGGATCATGTGGTAAAGGATGTGACATCTGACTGTCAGGCTATGTGCCGATGGTTTGCCCATCCCCTGCGCATCATCAAGGCCGCACATCCTCTGTATCGCCTCTCTAGGCTCGAAACCCGCCAGAGTGGGCCAAGCCTTAGACTCATATACCCTGAGTCCGACTGGAGCGATGTCTAAAATGAGGCATATGCTCTCCAGGTCAAGCTTGATCTGCACACCTCTAACGGTCGAAACAATCGGCCCTCCATGTCCATATGTCACTCGTGAATAGAATGCCCTCACTAATGTTGGAAATATCGGCTCGGAAATAGTCACTAAGGGCAGCCACCCCATACGTGTGAATAGTCCCTCAAAGTCGAAATGTTGTAGTTGGGAGAAATTAATATTTCTCCCTGGAACAACCTTCCTGTGGGAAAACTTTTGCTTGTACCTTTGATATTCCTCCATGGAAGTGAAAATACCGGTGTCAAACCTTGCCTTTCGGCGAGCCTCCGCTTCACCGGGCTGAGATGGCTCAGCAGGGCGCTTGCCCTATGCCCTAGAGGCAGCCGTATCTCTCTTAGGCGGCATCAGAGAGTCAAACTGAAGGGGACAAGGGTGGTAGAGAAATAAACGAGCAGATCAAAGTGATAACAAACCGAAGCTAAGCGGATTGGCGCGTGGGAATAGGTGAGAAACCGCCTTTGACGCGCGCTGAACGAGGAGCCCTTCCAATACACACGGTCGACGTCCCAAAAATCATTCCACACCCTTCAAAACCCACTCCGAAGCCATGAAATAGCTGCAATGTCGTTCAAAGTAGGTTTCCCAAGCTGAATATCCAAAACCCTTGAAGCCTAAGATTATCAAAATGCCGCGCGAGGGGTATTTCAAAAGACAACCCCACCAATCGCTCGACCGGCCCACCAGCAGTTGACCCCCTCTGTAAGTAAGAAGCCGAACAGTCGCTTTGGCTTGGAAAGTGTGAGAGTTGCTTTGTCTATTGGAATTCGGATACTCTATATCAATTAAATGAAATTGAATTTAAATTTCATTTGTAATTGATTTCTTTTCAATTGAATACCTATGAGTGGAAACATATATATATATATAAGTGATAATTTAAAATTATAAATAAATAAATAAATAATTTAAGAAAATTTCATATTGAGATATAAAGTTTTCTTAAATTGTTGGAATAGTAGAAGATAATTACATTTTGTAAATTAAACTAAGATCAAATAAAAAAATTCCGAAAAAATGTTTTATTTTTTTTTTTTTTCTTTTGGGGTTGGCTTAATGTTTATTTTCTATTTTTAATCTTAATGTTGATTTATTATTATATATAGATATACATGTTACAAAATATAAGTATTTTAAACCACTACTATAACAAAACTAACTATAAACTAAAGTATAAATATGAAAATCGTGGGAAAAAAAAAATGGGAAAAGAAAAGAAAATAGGAAAACTTGAATTATCTTGTGGTTATCAATTTTTGTTGGTGGTCAAAATAAATATCTCTATACCTTGTACATTTGCTGCAAATAAAGGTATATCATGAAAATTGTTACAGGTATATCGATGTTGAAATGCCAATAACTAGAAAATATAATAATTACAGTTTTCCGTTCAAACCTTAATGTTTATAATAAATCACAGGAGTGTAATTTGTTGACCATTATTGGTATTGGAGATATGACTTAATCTTTTGTGCGTCATGGGCCATGAACATGTCCATGATTAAACCCGACACAAATAAAGTAAAATGGTAAAAAAAAAAAAAAGTAATACGAGAAAAAGTTTCTAACATATATATATATATATATATATATATATATATATTTATATATATATATATACATTCTTTTATAATTATATATGTATGTTTTAATGTTGTGAAAATCCAAATTTTTTTATTATTTAAATATAATTTAATGGATATTTTGTTTTTATTTTAAAAAATAACATTTACCACTCCTAAATTTTAAAAAATAATTAAGATGTTACAAACTAAATTTTAAATAAGTATTTTAGGCCATGTTCGGAATCGTGAAATAGAGAATAAGAATGTAAATTTTTAAGTATTTTTAGTTTTAATGGTATTTTTAATTTTAAAAAATTATTATTTTATTATTGTTCAATATTTATGTTTATCTTGTGAGAGAAAAAAAAAACCCAAATCAAGTATCACGTAAAAAAAAATTCATGTGTTACCGAGATAACAAATAAAAAGATCATTTGACGAAATGATTATTATGAAAATTTTAAATATTTTAAAATATTTTTAATTAATAAAAATAACATTGATTTATAAAATTAATTTAGAGAAAAGAAAAGCTAAACCAATATTTAATTTTTAATCAATTTCTTTATATTGGATACTTTATATTAACATTAATGATCATTTTTTTAAAACAACACAAATCCTCTATTTCTTAGCATCAAATTTTGCTTAAATCATAGAATAAAACATAAAGCTAACCTTCTTTCTCTAGCTATTATATGTTTTATCAATAATTAAATACAAAACACCTATTTTTCCATAGCAAAAACAACGGCAAAATTAGGTCGACCGGTCGAAGATCTGCGCACCCAGTGTAGAGACCGGTCGACCAGATCACTTCGGCCGATTGACCACCGTTCGAATAGCGCTTGTCATTTTCTCTCTCTCCCAGTAGCTGCTTGTGACCGGTTGAGGAATCAGGTCTCCCGGTCGAGTTTCGATCAATACCCGGTCGAGCGCAATTTTTACCCTCTTTCTCCCAGTGGCTGATTGTTACCGGTCACGCACCGGTCGATACCCGGTTGAATACCGGTCGCAAGTATTTGTTACATTCTCTCTCTCCCAGTGGCTGAATGCGACCAGTCAATGAGGGAGGCTTCCCGGTTGACAATCGGTCGAATTCCAGTCGAAAGAGTTTTTTACACTCTCTCTCTCTCCCAGTGGTTGTGTGTTCCCGGTCGTGTGAACCCCCATGACCGGACGTGATCCGGTCGAATCCCGGTCGAGTGCATGTCTGTGTAACACAAGGCGACCGAGTATGCTTGCCCGATCACAAATCGGTCGATCTCCGGACGCGGCAACTGTTTTTTTTTTTTTAATTTATTTTTTATGACATTATTTTCTGACGTAGCCCTCATAAAGTCATACCCCAGTGAGCACTCACAACAAAAGTAGGTACGTTGTGGGTAAAATGGGCCTTGTGAGTGAAGTGAACCCATGAGACTCACCCTCACTTCAACTCCCTTGCACCCTCTCTATAAAGCTAGTAGAGAGATTATGTGATAGTGTGGTCCATGAGAGAAATTGTATGGGCATGCTTCATTTCATCATGTCCGTCCTTTCTCTTCCTCCTCTTTCTTTCCATCTTAATATTAACTGTCACGATGGAAATTAAAGACATGTGAGAGTGAGAGTGAGAATGAGAGAGATTCATGTAAACTGAAGTAGCAATGTGTGATCCATGCAATGACCAATCAAAGTACAACTCTTATTCCGACACAATTTTGTATACAATATACATTTCAAGTAGCAATCCCAATTTCATTTCTGAATACTTATGAAGCCAAGGGCTTTTGAACGCTTAACTTGTTTGGTTTAAACATGAATCGTACTGTTGTTAACCTTAGCTGTGCATTCATCACTAACTTCTATATACAATACATTGAAAATAGTTAGGTTTCACAAAATAATATACAATCAATTGAAAATATCCTTGGCACAGCCAATTGAATAGTGTCCCTTAATCTACGAGAAAGCGATGTTGATGTGCATTATGTGAGGAAAGCAACAATCTCCACAATATCTTCAATCTATACTTCTTAATCTTGCCCTGTATTCATTAATGTTTAAAAGATATATTAGGAAATGTTAAATATTTTGGCCATGGAATGCAACTTTGATATAATCATGGTATATTAAAATTGTGTACGGTCATACCACATCGATGGATTTGGAGAGGACTCCATTTGACCAATTGTCCATGAATTTCATAACAAATACTCCGCAGTCATTGCTAACACACAAAGTAACTGGTAATTATTTATTAGGCGTGACATGGCAACGATAATATACATAAATTGACTTGCAATAAAATTTAAATCTAGCCACGGACTGCAAAGTAAACACTAACTCATTTGGTTGACTTGGTAAATTTGACATGACAAAACGAAACATCTTCAAGTCTATATCCACCATTTGTTTCTTGTGGGCAACAAGCCATAGAACAACCTTGGCCTTAAATAAAGAATGTAGATGCATTCAAACTTCCCATCGTAGGTACAATGGAAACAAAAAATTTTACGCAACTAACAGCTACTTTACCAAATTTTGTTGTATCCCACTCATACAACTCCTTCTCCTTCCAGGTCGAGAATCCAATAGCTGGATTCGTTTGTTATGCAAGTCATAAACATAAAACGTCCAATGGTTTTTTAGAAGGATCGGTAAGTAGACCTGCATGATGCCACTCAGAATGGATTACAACATTCTAATAGGAATTGCAGATGACAAGTGTAGAAACCTCGAACAATGCATTTAAGCTAACCTCATTAACATTCTGACCTCATTAACATTCTGATAGGAAACATCGAAGGGATACAAATATGGCTCAAAAAGGCCAATTACTGCTTCATGCGTCAAATGTTTGGCATTGGAACGCATGACCATTTGTTGTATATGATATGAAAAAAGTTTAAGCTTTAAAAGATAAGGAAACTTGTTAACATGTTATAACAACAAAACATTGAATTGTAGTGTCCATCAAAGCCCTCCATTACAGCTATGTATGGCGAAAGAAAGAGTTTGGTCCTTGATACATCATCGAATTGCAGCAATCTACAAAACGCATCCACGACCTAAGAGAAGAAGTGATTAATATGTAAGCAATATTCAGAAACACTAATGACAAGATGGTACATGAATATTAAATTAAAAATATTGCAAAGTAATGGAGAAATTGATATATTAACATGATTGTCAATCCAATTGTCTCCTTGGAAAGAGGCGAGGTTGCCTCTGCTTAAACTCGTGTCATGCATTGCAACAAGTTCCCCGTTGTTAACAAAACCATCAACGTTAGGGTAATACCAAATATGTGGAGGTGAATACATTTGAAAGTGGAGTATTATATGCTATGTCAAACCTCGGGTCCAAGACGCCATAAAAAACAATTGCAGCTGCTTCTTTGAGGTCCATCTTGATGGCAAACCGACGGGTTTGTGGTTGCGCTATGAATGACGACAATAGATGGGGAGCCAATTGACGCACTCTTCATTGCCTGCCACTCCTATTAGATGGAGCCACAACCATAGATTGCAAAGGCAATTGTTCAAGGATGACTACTTCTTCATCGGCTGTTAGTTTGGAGTAACAACAGTTAATTCGTAATGCACAGTAATATAATGAGTTATTATGTACAAATTCATGCAGTAATGAATGTCCCCCATACTGTTACCAATATTTGATGGATGTCGAATTGGTGTGTTAGGTACGTCTACAGTGCCATGGGAAGCGATGTCATCTCCGCCATAGTCTGAATGTGGTTCGGGCTACGAAAATTCATGGGTTGCATAGCTTGAGTCACCAACGGCAGGCGAAGGTCGACTTCGTTGTTTTCGACCATCCAATGTATGCATCACACCACGTATGATGCCTAGCTGGTGCTGAATGCCCTTTTGATATTGATTTATTGCACGTTCTGTTGCATAATATTGCTCAAGTAGTTCCTGTGACATGTTAACGAATAGCTTGCACATAAATTACTATAAAAATATTGAAGAAAATATTTAGAACCAATTGTTTCAAACAATTGAGTTAGTAAATCTAATTGTAATGGCATTCAGACAGAGTTAATGCATAAAGTAACAAACAGTATCCGTACATGACTACTTGTCGGGCCACTATCAGACTCCACATGTGTACGGGGCGGTGACGAATAATCAAACCCCTACAATTGATTTCATGACGCAAATTAAGAACGTATAAACCTTCAAGGTATTCAATTTCGATGTCATAAAATTTCAGAACAAAATGATTGTAGAGTAAATGGCTACCTCGCCATGTCCGAAACTACCAAATTGACTTATCTCAACAGCTAAGCACTCCTTTATCAACTCATCTAACCATGTGGAGAGGAGGGGCACTGTCACAGGAACATGAACTGCAGGAATCTTGAATTTAATTACATAGTCGAGCTGCACAATGGAAATAAACAAATGTGGATTCGTTACTTAATGGTAGTGATGTGAACAATGTAAAAGTGACCAAGTTATCAATGTAAAAACAGGGCAATACCTGGAGGAAGAGGATGCAACCATGTACCCAAACACTGTTCCGTTGTTTAAATCGTTTAATACCCTCAACCAGTTGGTCAACAACAAATTGGCCCCGGTTGACATCGTTTCAAAAACCATCTTCATGGATGGTATGCCATAAGTTTCGGCATCCATCTATCCTTGACGTTGGCACCAATATCGTCGCACATGCGTAGTAAAAGAAGCATCTAAGGAACTCCTCCCCGACAAGTAAGTTGAGGAGTCTCTCCTCACAAGTGTTGAGTGTACCGAATGGATGCTCAGACGGGGTTGATGCAATTTGTAGAATCCGTCCGCTTGTCGGGAGGCCAAATACAAGGCCAACATCTACAACAGTCAGATCATAGCTTTTGTCGGATGATATGTCTATGCGTCTGAAGCCAACGTTAAAATGGTCAATCAACCATAGACATATATTATGTCGTATCTCCTTGCAATTTAAGTTGAGAAGACCTCCAAACTGAAGGTCTCGAACAACTTCCAATTTATCAACTGGCAGCCTGTTGCATAGTTTTAAGAATCTCGAAGATGAACAACGTGTAAACAATCTTGTGGGCTGCATTAAAAGTAAAGGACATAATTAGTATCTTATAGATGCATTTTAGTAATCAACATAAAAATAACAAAGACAATATGAATACATAATCGTGGTGCAAAAGGAAATACAATTGAATGAACTAACAAACAAAATAATGTGGATGAATAATTTACAACTCGATGTTTATCTGATAATGAATATGTAAGACCCATAACAAGTAATTGTGTTAAGTAGGTTAAAATATCAAGTATCCAAAATAAGTAATGAAAAATTATAACGAAGAAATAATGCAATACCTCCATAGTGGCCATTGAAGAATGAATTTATTGTTGGAGGTTTGAACCTTAGAATAACCGGTGACTTCCAAATGGTGCTATAGTAGTGATCGATGAGATGGAGAGACTAATAATAAAGGGAAAGGTCATTTCACTATCGTACCATTAATCAGTTGGATAAATTTCGTCAGGCTATACCATATTCAGGTGTATAAGGTAAAAATAAATAAAATAAATTAAAAAAAAAACCATTAGAGGAAAGCGCTAACAGTTTGGGTGCAAACATGTGAATGAAGTACTATGTTACTGCCAACAGATCATATGAATTACAAGATAATAACTACAATGCTTACAAAGTGTGAAACGAGTATATCTCATTGAAGACAAATGGAAAGACATTTTTTAGTAGGTGGAACCACAAATGCTTGATAATGTAGACACACTGATGGAATTAAATAACAACTTTAAAGAAACCACATTCAAATTGCATTTTTAATTAAGTAGGTTAAGCAAAGCAACTATAAATCATGAAAATAACAAGATAGTGCATCGTGCCTATAGCCAACCCAATACATAGGAACGAAAAACAACAATACCGTACTGTATACCCTACAATAGAATGTATGGGCTGATACAAAGTATGAGAATCGTACAAGCACAAACAAGCCACATGTCACGACATCGAATTATTACATTTAGAGCGGTTGTGACCTATGCCATTGCATCGAGAGCAATTAATTGCTCTCTTATGAGTAAACTGTAACTCAATGCGTCTTTGGCAAGGTCTTCCTGGAGGACATTTGACATGAGGGGGTTGGAGAGTAGAAAAGAAGTTGTCGGCGCAATCTTGCAAACTCCCATCCTTACAAACTTTTGACATATTGTGTGTTGGTAATGGTTGAAACTAACCAGAGTAAATCAAATGTTGGGTGGAGACATTAAAACATGGGTCAATATAGTCATACACGTCGTGTCTGAGTGTGCGGATGACAGCACATACGTGTGAACACGGCAAGCCGGACATTTGCCATGTCATGCAAGCACACGTACGTTGATTGATATTGACAACCAAATAAACCTCCCCAGTAAACACCTTAAACATCCCCCCTAAATATGGCAACACACTAATCGAACCAGACCTCATGATATTTGACATTAGCTTCTCTTCAGTTTTTGGTCCAACCACGCTCTTCCACTTTTCTGTACCACGCATATGGGTGTCCAACATGGCTACAAGCTTATCCATGTGCATTAACAATAACGTATAAATTGTTTGGTGACACTCATCTCTTAACCACGCATTGAAGGACTCTGCAATGTTACTTGTCATTTTATCCCATCGTTTTTTTAGAAACTTTGATATTGCCTAATGTTCCGGATTGTTTTCTGCAACCCATTTACCGAGGTTGTCATTGAAGCGCACAAGTTTTTCAAATGCCTCGTTGTAGTCTATCTCTAACCTAGCATATGCAATGCTGTCTAAAAGTAACAAAGCATCTTCTTTCCTTTTCTTTCCTCTAATGTTTTGCTTATTCAAGAAGCTAGAAAAGTTTTCCTTAACATGTCGATAACAATATGCATGATTTCTTATCCCGAACAACTCGGAAACACTACGCAAGATTCCTTAATGTCTATCAGATATAATAACAACTTTTTTACCATCTAAGACCCCCTTTAATTTCTCCAAAAACCAGCACCAATCCTCATAATTTTCTGAACTGACCACACCAAGGGCAAGAGGGAACATTCCATCATCTGCATCATATGCAATGACGGACAAAAAAGCTCCCTTGTATGGTCCGCTTAGATGGCAAGAATCAATAGCCAATACTGGTCGACACCCCTTGATGAACCCTTGAATTGAAAATGCATAGGCAATGAACAATTGCATGAAGTGACTTTCGTCGGAAGTGTACTCCGCAATTGTGTCGGGGTTGATTTCCCTTAGCCTATGGCATAACCAAGGGACAAACGTGTAGGACTCACGTGGAGCTCCATATATGCGCTTTTTTGCCTTTTCTTTAAGGTGCAATGTTTGGTTATATGTCAATTGAACTCCATGATCATGTTCAAAATCCTTACAAATTTGACGGGGAAGATAGTCTCGAGTGGTTCTAAACACATCTTCAACAACAACCGCGCCTCTCTTTGAAGAAACCTTGACTTTAGATGAACACTCATCCTGAGCTATATGATTATGATTCACTTGGTAAGTATGAACTCGCAAGATGACATTTCCCTCGACAGCGTGAGCTGTTATCTTCCAAGGACAACCCTCAACCAAACACTTTACAGACATATGCGTAGGAGAATTTTTCTTGTACTTGTATTCAAACCTTCCACCTAATGACATCTGGTAAATTGCGTTGCGAAACTCCTCTGCATTTTTAAATGTATGTCCGGACCCTAATATTGCCTCACGAAAACGAATCGATTTCAAAGGGGTGTACTCACTATCTGCACAACGCGACACAAAACCTCTTGATAGCATTATAGTATTAAGAATTGCATCGCATGATGCATTAGAGGAAGGAAACGGCGCAGGTGGACCTCTGCATTTACATACATTAACATAATCAAACTACGTGATGCGTAAAAGTGATATTCACTATATTTAAAAGAGACATTCATGTTAACGTCCATTACCCAATTGCCAATTCTGTATTCGGTATATTTGGTTCAATGGCTTCCACACAGGGTAAGTCTACTAGGTATACATTTGCAAAGTCATCACTGTGGGAAACCACCTTATCCAAGTCATCCTCATCTTCTAAATCTTGGATGACTCTGGGGTTGAACTTGAGGGTGTAGTGCATCTTCATCGCATCAAACGAGATGTCGAATTTCTCTAAGATTTTTTTGGTGAATTCTTCAAATGGCATTCCTTTATATATGTGAATACCTTTTGCTTCTTCCACCCACGTATTCCCATTACCCATCATTTTTTTGGACAAGTTTGCCTCCCACAAAAATGTAACAATATATCATATTAGTTGCGTCCATCAACCTATACAAATATAGCAGAAATTTCATATTATAGAACAATCAATTATGCATAGTATAGAAAATGGGGTTGATCTTCTCTCCCATGTCGCCTTTGGCTTTGAAGTTGACGTTATTATTAGTCGCCATGTCAAGTATATAATAAATCATTTATACATATACTTTTCCTTTTGTTACTTCACTTATTATTATTTTTTTCACAAATTGGTTGACTCTTTCTCTATTTTTGCATACTACTATCACCCTCTGGATCCCAATGGGAACATAACAGTTACTTTTGACATTCATAAATGTACATATGATGGCTATGTGGTTAGTGTTTTGAATCAATTCAACTGATTTGTTTCTTTATTTGTCACTTGTATTCATGTTAGCTACAGATTTCATGAAGTTGGAAATGATAATCTATCTACACATACTAAGTAGCCCACAATATCTCATACTATAGGGTCACCATAACTTGGGTTTTATCGAAGAAAGTTAACATACGAACTATCGTACTTAACTAGACTACCACACGATGAAGTCACTATAATGCTAAAAGATTTTATTTCAACCAACGGAGGAAAAATATGTCTGCACTAATGCAAAGGGAAAAAAATAGAAAAAATATAACCAATAAATATAACCAATACAGAGGGCACCGCCGGTGGGGATGGATCAGGGCACAATATATGGTAAACTGAAATGGCGAGATAAATTAGGGCAATGTATTTGGGCTGAAATCAAATGGTCCGGATAGCCGAAATGAAACATAAAATGAAATTGATCAACCTACTAACCTCACCTATAAACTACTTCGCCACGGAGCCGAAATCTAGTTGTGATCGTCGACGCCAATGGATCGATAGAGATGAAAAACGAGACTGCCTACACCAACAATCAAAAGGCCGGGAAACACGAGCTTGAGAGATCATGAGATTGGGACTGAGGATTAGGGCATTCTTTGGGCGGAAGAAGGGGACGAAGCTGGGAATGTGAAAACGACTCCAATTAGGGAAAACAAAGGGAAATCCAACGTGGATTTCAGGTTTTTTTTTAAATCCCCAGCCAAGGGCATTTTCGAAATATTATAAATGGAATATCCTTCTTATCAATTTTGAGACTTTACTTGGGTGGTGGGCTTAATTTTGTTAGATATATAGACCATTTGTTAATTTTTGGGCCCAGGTGGGCCCAAAACACAATTCCCCCTTTATTGATTAGGTCACCATATGTAGGGTACCAATCTTTGACCACCCTGCACTAACAAGCTATTAATGGTTTCTGTTCTCTTTTTAATCCATTTCAATTGAAAACGAACAATTTTTAAATCTATTCAAAGGGGTAATAATTTTCTTTTTCCCAAATATTATATCTATGCAGAGTAAACTAAATTTTAGCATTATCAATTTTTAAATTCATGTTTTGACATATTCAAATTGAAGATTTCTTTAATAAGTGCCTTAAAATTATTTTCAAAAAAAAAAATTAAGGTCATGGTCTAAGCAATTTTAGTGCAGACGTTTTCTATATAAATATATTAGGATATGTTTCTTTTCAAACTATTCTTAATGGAAATAGAACTACTTTTGAGGTAAAAACACTATAAATAAAATAAAATTTTAATTTTTTAAAAATGTTTTTTAAATTTTATCAAATATCTAATTAAAAAAAAAAAAAAACACTAGTTAGGATAAAAGTGCATATCCTTCTTCTCAACTTAAATGGTTAAGTTACATTCACCAAAATTTAATTTTTTAGTACAATTGGACCCAAAACACAATTCTCCCATAAATTTATTAAAATACAAATAAGCTAATATTTAATTTATCAATAAATTAATAAATTATATAAATAAATAAATAAGAAAATAATTTTTTATTATTATTATTATTATAAAAAACATGCAAAAATGTGAAATTAAAAAGTTCAAAAGTATGAACTTCAATAAGGAAAAAATTCAAAAAATGGAACCATATTTGCACTTTTAACTTCATACATTTACATTTTTCAAATTTTATTTTAAGTTTGTCTATGATGTTTAACTTTATTATTTTAAAATTATATATTAATTTATTGATAAATAAAATAATAATTTTTTATTATTATCAATTTATTTTTATTGAATACTGGATCATTAAATTTAAATGTATAATTTTTTATCATTAAAATATATTTTTTTAATTTTAAAAGGAAATAAACTTCAATAGTAAAGTCTTATTTGGCAATTAAGACACTATAAAATTGAAATCAAATCTAGCAATTGCGATTTCAAATTAATCTTTTTTTTTTAAATAAATGATGACATGGCTCCTCTATGGCAACAAAAAGGGCATTTTAGACAAGTTTTGGATAGTGGTTAAAATAATTTTTTTCCCCATAATAGGACTATTTTGGCCCAAAACTCTTAAAAAACCTTCCAAAGTTTTTTTTTCCTTTTTCATCCTCATTAATGCCTTAACATTGGAATGAAAACAAACCTTTAGTACTGGTACATTCAAATACAAGAATCAAAATCATCAAATTCATTTTTATTCAAGAAATAGGAACGGTTTCCCCATTTTTATGTACCAAACATGACCTAAACATTTGAGAACATTTGAGAGAAGAAAATGATCAAGCTTCTTTATTATACATGCTTCCTTAAAAAAAAAAAAAAAAAAAAAAAAAGGCATTAATTTCATTCATTGACAATGATCAAATTGAACCTAAATAAATCGAGTTTTAGGCGAACATCTAAATAAACTTGACTTTATTAGCGCAAACATGAAAATATATAATATGGGGTTGCATATCCATGTGTAGCATGATTGAATCCTATTCAAATGTGTAAAAAATAAATAATTAAATAATTACATACCTCTATTTCCGGCTTTGCTCATACCATTAAAAATTTTCATCCACAAAAAACAACCTATATTACAAAAAATGAAACAAGATGAGCAACATTTTTAATGCTAAAGCAAATGTTAAAATTATAAAATTATTATCATTGGACAAATACTTTTTTAAACATATGAGCAAGCTAATTGAAAATGATAAATATAAAGAACAAAGATTTTTTATAATGCTTATAAATAAGTTAAAAAACAAATAAAAAAATATTAATTAACTGAAAAATCTAAGTTTATGAAAGGTATTAAGAATCCAGTGTGTAAGTTGAACAATTAAATAGGAATTTAAAATTAAACTATTATACCTTAAAGTGGAAATAGATAGATACTTGGTGTCTATCAGAATCTTATCTCTACCCTCCACAGATCATAAACAAATTAAAGAAAAAAATAAAATTAGAAGGAAAATTATACTACAAGGCATATTTATTTCGAGCCCATCGAAATACTGAGAGCAACCACTTTACAAAATTGTATTCATGTCCATTAACTCACTGTTTTTTCTGGAAAAAAAAAAACATACATAAACTGTTGATCGTCTTGAAGTAATTCAAAGAATAGCCCTCGATGTATCATAAATTCACATTAAACCACAAAATCAAAAGATTGTAAAGCTAAGAATATATATACCTCCAGGGGAAGGAGCCATTGATGTTGTTGAAAGCTTGTTCTTCAAAAGAGCTTTAAGATGTGATCGTGCTTCAAGAGAGCTCCCAAAGAGCCTAAACGACCTTTTTCTGCATCCAATGTTTTGATCCCCTCTCAAACAACAGTACAAGAAAGAATCCGACTCTACCTCCGTATATGCTTCGGATTTTTTCCAAGAAAGAATGAAAGAGAGATGCCTCTGAGAGGAGAGAGAGAGAGTTTCCCAAAGACATGTACAGACTTCTTCCAAGGAGGATTTAACCATTTAAGTTAACTGGGAATGGATTTAAACAGCTCCATTGGAAATATAAATAAACAATAAAAGAAAAGAAAATTTTTTCCTCCAACAATTTATTGCTATTGTCAGTAAAACTACCTCTACCATTATGGGAAATGACTCATTTGTAGTATTGGGGTTCTGAAAGGAGACGAAGTCGGTCAACATCTCTGAAAAGTCTGAAGGAGAGACTTTTGAGTTGAGTTGATGGGGGAGCGTACCAGTTTATTGGGACTTTAACAGAGATATTTTCTCTCTATTACGCTGCCCTTTGAGCTGTCTTCACTTGCAACTTTTCTTTTGTAACAGACCATCGCAACAAAAAAAAAAAAAAAATTATAAAATAAAAATTTAAATTTATAAAATATAATTATTTAAAATTAATTAATATTTTACATATTTCTTTATTAAAATTATTATTTTCTTTAATTACATCATATAAGTCTTATCTTTTATCTTCCTAAATATTATTTTGAACTTATAAATATATAAAATTTGAATTATTTTAAAAGAATATTTTATAATTATTTTTATATAAATACATCAAAACTGTTTTTTTTTCCTATCGAATATGAATATAAATATGTACATATGTATTACAACTGATTCTTTAAAATATTTTAGACATTTTTAAAATTTTATCTAATTCCTTTTTTAAGGTTTAAGTCATTTCCAAAACATTTTATCATTTTGGATCGGAAATACTCAAATGAAAGATATTTTGCTGCCGCTGCATTAAAACAAGCATTTGAGAAAACATTTTATCTTACATAAATTAAAAATTTACTACTATAGAAGCAAAAGTCTACCCACCATCGCAAACATGACTTCTAATTGAACCACTGTAACAACAATTCAAATGAATAACCCAACACCAGAAACGTAGACAATATAACACATTCAAAATAGCAAAAACATCTTCCGAAAAGAAACAAAAAACATTACTAGTTCATCAGGCCTTTGCTGCCCTAGGAAGAAATAGAATTATTTCCCTAGTCAAGCATGGATAATCGCTGTGAATTGCTGTTCTACATTTTAGATTCTTCTTCCACATGGCTTCTGCTGTGTAGAACGGAGCCAGCTCCACAGCGAAGTGTCGTTCTATGGTTTAGATCAGCGCTTCGGAATACGGGACTCCCGTGACTTCGTCTTTGTTGTAGAATCGCGCTGGTACCGTGTTGTAGAACTGCTCTGGTTCAACAGTGACACCATCCGTGTCGTAGAACCGCTCTGGATCAACTGTGACTCCATTCGTGTTGTAGAACCGCTCTGTGACACCAGTCGTGTTGTAGAACCGCTCTGGACCAACTGTGACTCCATCCGTGTTGCAGAAGCGCTTTGTAATACCACCCGTGTTGTAGAACTGCTCTGGACCAACTGTGACTCCATCCGTATTGCAGAACCGCTTTTTGACGCCATCCGTGTTGTAGAACTGCTCTGGACCAATTGTGACTCCATCCGTGTTGTAGAACCGCTCTGGACCAACTGTGACTCCATCCGTGTTGTAGAACCGCTCTGTGACACCTTCCGTGTTGTAGAACCGCTTTTTGACGCCATCCGTGTTGTAGAACCGCTCTGGACCAACTGTGACTCCATCCGTGTTGTAGAACCGCTCTGTGAGACCTTCCGTGTTGTAGAACCGCTTTTTGACGCCATCCGTGACTGTGACGCCATCCGTGTTGTAGAACCGCTCTTGACCAACTGTGACTCCATCCGTGTTGTAGAACTGCTCTGTGACACCTTCCGTGTTGTAGAACCACCTTTTGAAGCCATCCGTGTTGTAGAACCGCTTTGTGACACCATCTTTGTTGTAGAACCGCTTTGTGACACCATCTTTGTTGTAGAAGCGCTTTGTGACACCATCCGTCTTGTAGAACCGCTTTGTGACACCATCTAGAATGGAGATCTAGGCTTCTTGTGGCAATAGTACTGGAACTATCATTTGCATACCCAGAGGAATATGGGGACGATAGACGCTGTGTGAAGTCTTTCTCTATTTTGTAGAAGCGAGATCTGCAGTCATCAACCCTTGGCGTTCCTGTGAACCGTACCTCCGCTTTGTCGGATTGGGATTTATTCCCATCGATGGTCCATGGTATGGAGGGGCAGTTGTATCGCCGGTCTGCCCACGCACGACTTCTTATTACCTACTTGTGCGACCTGGTCAAAACTAATAGCCACTTAATTCTGCTTACACTAACTTCTGGGTTCTGTTTTATATTAAAATTTTCATTATAAATCTACAAAATACTCCATCACAGTGAATCGCATGCAAACATTTTCACCATGATTTCAAACAATATTTCCCTATAATCACTACTATTTAGGAGGAAAGATTTAAAACAATTGTTTGTCAAAAATGATTTATCTGCTATAGTTTTAATTAATAATTAATCAATTATTTTTTTTTTTTTTTGTTATAAAAATTATACTTCAAGGATTTTGTTACATGTTCATAGTTTTACACTCTTCTAAATAAATCAAAATTTAGGTAAATTAAGTTTATTTTTTTTAAGATTTAAATTAAATATAAATGAGTTTAAAATTTCATCAATTACCTTAAAATACTATAACCATTCAATTCATAGACTACAATCAAACATATTACATATATATATATATATAATCATTAATCAGATTCAAGAGGTAGTGTAAAGCATAGTATGTTAATTTTGACCAAGTGCTGCTTCCAATTCTTATACAAAAGTCTATATATTACAAGAAATTAAAGTTAGAAAAGGATTAAAATTTAAAAAACATGGCAATAATAAAACCCCAAGTAAATATCTATTTGAAACTTGGTTAAAATTTGCCTCAATTTGCCTTTTGAATTAACTTTACTATTATTATAATGGAAGAATAAATTTTAAAAAGATTCTCCGTGATTATAGGATTTAATTTTAATGCTCTTATAAGTAGCCAAGGGTCATCGGACTCATGGCAGGCAGCACACAAACATATCCCCTTGTATCTATGGAAATAGTTATGCAAAATACAAATATTCCTTCGTACATACTTATTGTGTTACAGCATGTGGATGAATGTGTATTGTCATCTTAAGCAAACTATGTTGTTGTCAATTTTTCTTGGACAGTAAGCTCATTTTTTTAACAACATAAGGTTATATAGCATATTTAATTGATATTTTTTCATCTTGTCCTACATATGAAAATTACAGGTAGTTCAAGAATCCTTGTTGAATGAAATTGATTGAAAATAAATCTTATTTATGTAAATTCTCAAATACTTACAACAATAATCATTTGTACAAAGCCCAAACCACCACCACGTCTTCATGAACTTCATAACAAATACTATAATCCTCCTTATGAAATAGGAACAATTAATTTAATATAAGTAAATGCAAATTGCTTTCAACATCATGCATAAGCTGGGATTTGGCAAGATTTGAAAGTTTGTGGTTTTATACGATAGAAGCATCTAGAGGGAGGTTGAATAGATAATATTTCATTATTAGCTAAAAAAATTCAAATTTTATTTTATTGAGTTATATAATTGTGAATGTTTAAATATCTTATTGTAGACCCCCCGGAACGGTGTTTTTTTTTTTATTATTATTATTATTTTACGTTTACTCTTCTGACCACCCCGAAATCAAGCTAGGGGTGGAGGCGAGATGGGACGCGAGACAGAGAGTAGGTGGTGGGCTGTCAAGGAAAGAGAAGGAAAGAAAATTCCAGGGGAGGGGACCTTCTACGAGGAGAGAAAGGAGGAGGGGAGAAAGAAGGAGGGCTGGCGGGTTCCAGAGGAGATTCAGACGAGAGAGAGGAAGGTGACGCGGTGGAATATTCAGGTAAGGTTCTCTTTTAATTATTTTTGGTGACTTGCTGTGGGTATCCAAGACCCCAAAGGAAAAATGCTTGCTCTGTTTTTTTCGCTTCCTACAATTTTGTTGATATTTCCCTTGCAAACGGATCTTCACTTGGGTTTGATGTTTGATCATGGCATTGAGAACTTCCAGTTTCTCTCCACCCTTGCATGGCCACACGAAGCTGCCATCACTCCGTCCCAACCCTGCAATATCCATGCAAACACCCATCTCCATGCCAATCCCACCCCTCACCACCTTCTTTTTCTCTATGCCCGCGTATCCACCATCACTCACACCTCCATGTGCGCAAGTCCTCTTCAGTGGCTGGGAGCGGGCAGCAGCCAAGCAAGCCTTCCATTCCCCACAGACCTCGCCGGAGCCGCCTTAGGAGTTCGGCATTGCTGCTCCGGTTTGGGACGTCTCTCTCTAGGCTATCGACGGCGGCCTGTTCGCCGTCCTCTTCGACTGCTCCCGCGACGTGGTCGACGGCGCCATCAGCGGAGACGTCCACCGGCTGGTGCCATGGCTTCGAAAGCCACGCATCTCCACCATCACCGACACCGATATCAACCCCACCAGCAGCTTCGGCGCTGCCGTCATCTGCGACAGTGAAAAAGTTTTGGGGATGGCCAGTGGGTCTCCCGGGCCGGGCCATTTGCGGGAGCACTAGCCACAGCAGCACGCCACTGGTATCGCGGGCGATCCTAGCTCCGGCGACCACGACACCTTCGTTGGGAACTCCTTGATTGAAGACATTGCCCAGGTGGAAAATTTGGTCTTGATGGGCTTGAAGATTTAGGTGGCATTGTTGATGGATGTTGGGCTTGAGATGGAGCCCAAAGCCCTTTTAATGTTGGACTTAGACTTGGGCTTATGTTGGGCTTGGACTTGGCTAGGGTTGCTAGGGTTATTATTATTATTATTATTATTATTATTATTATTATTATTATTATTATTATTATTATTATTATTATTATTATTATTATTATTAATTATTATCATTATAATTGTTATTACTATTATTATTATTATTATCATTGTCATTATTAATTTTCCAAATCTTATTATTGTTATTATTATTATCATTATTGTTAATTCAACTTTCAAAATCTTATTATTATTATTATTATTATTAACGGATATTATTATTATTATTATTAGCGGATATTATTATTATTATTATTATTATTATTATTAACGGATATCATTATTAATTATTATTATTACTATTATTATTATTTATTATTACTATTATTATTATTATTATTATTATTATTATTATTATTATTATTACTACTATTATTATTATTATTAATTATTATTATTATTATTATTATTATTATTATTATTATTATTATTATTATTAACTATTATCATTATAATTGTTATTACTATTATTATTATTATCATTGTCATTATTATTATTAGTTCAATTTTCCAAATCTTATTATTGTTATTATTATTATCATTATTGTTAATTCAACTTTCCAAATCTTATTATTATTATTATTATTATTATAATTATTATTGTTAATTCAACTTTCAAAATCTTATTATTATTATTATTACTAATTCAACTTTCAAAATCCTATTATTGTTATTATTATTATTATCTTTAATTCAACTTTTAAAATATTATTATTATTATTATTATTATTAATTCAACTTTTTAAAATATCATTATCGTTATTGTTACTAATTCAACTTTCAGAATCTTATTATTATGATTATTATTATAATTATTATCTTTAATTCAACTTTTAAAATATTATTATTATTATTAATTCAACTTTCAAAGTCGTGTTATCATTATTATTATTATTATCATTTCCAAATCTTATTACTATTATTATTATTATTATGATTATTATTATTATCATTACTATTTCAAAACCTTATTGTTATTATTATCATTATTATCATCCTAGGCCCTCTTAATCCCAAAGCCCAATTTGCTTCTAATGCCCCAAGCCCATTTCCAAAGCCGTTCTCACCCTAAGCCCTTCTAATTCCAAAGCCCAATTCGTTTCTAACGCCCCAAGCCCATTTCTATAGCCCTTCTCACCCTAGGCCCTTCTAATTCCAAAGCTCTTTTAATCCCTTTTGTTTGTCCATATTATTATTATCATTTATTGTTATTATTATTATTATTATTATTATTATTATTATCAGTGATTCATTATTATTATTGTTATTATTAAAAATTTGTACCATTGCAATTTAATTTTCTAAAGTTCATTATATTATTATTATTATTATTATTATTATTATTAAAAATTTACACTCTAGCCATTCAATTTCCTGAAGTTCATTTATTATTATTATTATTATTATTATTGTTATTATTATTATTATTAAAAATCTATATTCTCGCAGTTCAATTTCCCAAAGTTCATTCCTTATTATTATTGTTATTACAACTTCGACTTTCAAAATCCATATCCTTGCAGTTTAATTCCCTGAAGTTCATTTCTTGTTTTCTCTGGCAAATTTCCTTTTAATTATCGAAGCTCTAATCTTAAATTCAATTCCTAAGACCCCCGATTTTCAAACAAGTTCCAAGAATCCAGTTTTCACTTAAATAGTTTTAATTCCATTTCGACTCCTAAATAATCTTCTGATTTTCTTGATTTTACATAAGCAATGATGAATTCTTCATGATTCCGAAACACATAATTTGTAAGACTAATTCATGAACAATAATTGGGGCTTTGGTGGAGGCCCTATGTTTGATCCTTTTCGATTGTCAACTGTCGTACTTAATGTATTTTGCTTAATTTTCGTTTTGCACTCCGATATGCATGAGCTATATTTTGTATTCATTAATTGTGTACTAATCTCGTTTCTTGATAGCGCATTGTGGCTCGTGACCGAGGTGCACATCCACTCCCATTCTAGTAAATCTCTATTGGGTGTTTTGATTCTCATATTGTGCATGATTCAGGTGAATATCTGTTGACTTTCTCGTTGATTGCCACGTCAGTTTCATTTTATTAGTAGATACCCGACTTTAGGGACTTAGAGGGGTGCTACGGTCTCTACCGTACCTTCCTGATAAGTAACCTGACCCCCGAACCCGATCCTGTTTTTCACAGACCACCTTTTCCGAAACAAGGAGTCACACTTAGGGTTTTTCTTTCTTATTTTGTTTACCCTTTTAAAAATAAAACAAAAATAAGTGGCGACTCCAAGTCATTTGTCTTAATCAATAAAATCAATTTTTCAAATTAAAAAACGAGTTTCGCCATTGAGTGGAAAACGCATTGAGCCGAAATACGGGGTCCACACTTATATTGTAAAACTACCTGGAGTAGATTTAGTGTCTTTGTGTATTGGCAATTCTAGGTTAAAATTTTCATTGTATTCACCTAACTCAATTACCTCAAATCCTTACTCAAACTCTTGCCATTCCTAAATTACTTGTAATTGAAGACTGTTAGAGGAGATGGTTAGTGTTCTTGAGGTGATTGATGATATTAAACATTGATCAATCGAGTTTTAAACTTTAATTCTTTTGTTGAAAATTGGAGTTGAGGCTTAAGGATGTCAAATTATGTGTTTAAAAGATTTGGATCAATTATTGATCAATCATGCTAAAAGGTAATAGTTTATGTTGTAACAAGAATTTTATAATCTCGTCTTATCAATTAGAATTCGATCATATCTATAAAATCTTCATTTTTTCCAAACAAATCTGAGTTGTTAGATGGAAATTAAAACCTTAGTATTTAAGCCATTTTTTTAGAAGAGACTTTAACAATTGTAAGAGAGCTAGGTAGCTTTCTTGAGCTTTAAATTCTTTCTTTATCTATTTTGGGGTGTTTGATTTGAATTTTTTTTTTTTTTTATGGGTTTTAAGTTAAAAATCTTTCAAAATGAGTTGATTCAATATAGGTTTCATTCAAAATCTAATTTTCTTCTTGTGTAGATTCAAGAAAAGGTCGAAAGCTTAGTATGAACTCTAAGTTTGCTCTAAAAGAAAAAAAATGGGTAACTTAAGTTTGAAGGTACTATATAAACAGTTTTAAAAAGGATTGAAGGTAAGTGAAGTAAATCCTTGTATTCAATTAATTTTCTTTCATAATATTTGGTTTTTTGTCGTCTATACGCCTGTGATATTTTACCTCTTCAAAGGTTTTGTATATTAAATGTTGTTGTTATTTTCTCTTTATTTCTATCTTATATTTTCATTACTCTATGTTTTGTCGTCTATGAAAGTTCCATTGATTTGTTACATATGTTGGTTGATTGAGAAAATGAACTAAAATTTGATCATTTTATTGATCAAATGAAAAGTCTTAATGGATGTGCTATTGTCAACATCTCTGATAAGTCTTAATGGAGAGGACTTTGAGTTGGCGGTGGTCCGGCGGACCAGTTTATCGGGACTTTAACAGAGATATTTTAAATTAAACAGCTCACAAGGAGGATTTCAGTAAACTTGGAAAGGATTTAAACAGCTCCATGGTAATAAAAATAAATAAAGAAATAAAGAAAAACGTGTCCTCCAATCCTGTAAAGTGGAAGTAATATTAATACAACATCTATTACATCTGCAGGCGAGGACCTTTTATCGAGAAAGGAATTATTTCTGAACCGAGAGAGCAGGTACAAATTGGTCTTTGAAAGGGTTGAAGTCCGCCGACTACTTTGAAAAGATCGAATGGACAAGAGTCTGATGGGGAGAGATGCAGTTTATTGACGCTTTAATCGAAATATTTTCTCCCCAACACCATCCTATGACCTCTGTCACTTGCAACTCATCAACTCCGATTCGTTTATATGATTTTTTTTTTCCGGCTTTTCTAATGAAAATATTTCTTTTCTCTTTCATTTGGTTGAATGGTACATGGACATGGCTTCCCAAATATACCATATTTATATATAATTTTAAAAACTTTAAAAATATTTTTAAAATTTTATTAAATATATAATTTTTATTAAAGTAAAGTTTTTTATGCTAAAATTTTTTCTCAGCTTATAAGGATATGTTTGTGTAGACCCCCATTTGGGGCTTATTCACTTTTGTCATGCAGGTTATTTTCTTTGCCAGGTGGAGGGCTTTTTCAAGAGCCATGTGTTGCCTCTTGATTGGCTGCCAAGGAATCATAGTGGTGCTTAGGAGAGCCAATGAAAGAGGGACAGGCAAGGAAGGTGGTCTGGCCGTTAGAGATATACCTTTTTTTTCTGCCAGCTGCAGGAATGGTGGTGCTTTTGGGGGACGCCGAAGGGGGGGTGCTTTTCAGGGGAGTGCCTTTGGCTGTTGGAGGGGAGCGTATCTGGAGGCAGGTGCTTTTTCAGGGGGGCTTTTCAGAGAGAAGAAGAGAGGAGATCCGGGGAGCTAGTAGAAAGAAAGCTGAGAGGAAAAGAATGGGGAAGGGGGGATTCACGGGAGTTAGAGTGAGTTTTTGAGAGAGACTTGGGAGACAAGTTTGAGGTGAGCGAGCAAAGGGGCAGAGCTGTGTGTTTGGAGAGTAGAAGAGGTGCTGCTGTCTCATTAGTTTTGTTGATTTTAAAGGGGAACTTGAGGTGTTTGTAGCTGAACAGAGCTTTGCCGGAAAAAGGTTCTCTCAGGTATGAATGCAGCTGATTTCTTGTTTGGTTTGGATTCTCATTACTCCTCTGCATTTCCTGTTGATATCTAGATATTTGTTGGTTTGTTTGGGGTGGATATTGGAAGCCACCGGTTTGCTTGTTGAAACATAATCTTGCCTACATGTTTATCATTGTTAATCTTAGTATGTTTTGCTCCTATTGTGAAAATGATCATAGTTGCATTTGATGTTATTTTTCTCACCTAAATCAGAGAAGGTTCACGGATAACTCATGATGTGAAGCCTTCTTTGAGGACCTTTTTACTGGTTTTCTTCTATGCTCTGTTTTATGCATTTCTTTTCATGGTTGAGGCCACCTCTGTTCTTGGATCTCGTTCGATATATGGGCTTGTGAGAGAGGAGATTTGGATCTTTGGCGTTTTCATTGGAGATAGTTGATGGGAATAGATCCTGGTTTGAAGAGGCTTTCAGTGAGCTCTCCTCATGACTGACATCATTATGGGGCATTGGATTATCCATTGGTTACAGAAGATTCGTTGCCGTGTCTTCAGTCCAGATTGTTGCCTTTCAGCTGTCGTTAGGGAACCTTTTACTGGATAGTATTGCTGTCGAGGATCATTGAATGAAGGGAATGCTATCCTCACTGAAAGAAACGTAAGGATCGAGGGATCTAGTTGTTTAGACTAATAACTAGTTACACGGGATGATGTATGGAGATCAGTCCGGCCGGGATTTGGTATAGGGAATGGAAGAAGACGTCAGGATGTTTACTGATATATATTGTTCAGACGCTTATATAAAGAAGTGTGCCTGGGCATTATTCAATTCACTCAAGATTGATAAGGTGGTTACTTTTAAATAATGATCTGAAAGTATGTTGCCAAACTCTTCTCATAGGGTTCTCTGTTCTGTTGTGTGCATGAAAGAAAGAGAGCATGCCGAGAAATAGAGGAAGGAAAATTTGGTTTTCTTTTTCTTGGCTATGCATAGAGATTGGTGAGCCAATTGATAATGTGGCCAGCGTCTATAAATGGTTTGAAGAGGGGAAAGAGAGAGAGGAATGGCTTTGGGATCTTACATATGGAATGTTTGATTTTGGAAATGGGCAATATGAGCATTTCCATAAGGTTGCAGAGGTGGTTAATGGTATCATCACTGAGCAGGGTGGAAAGCGTATTGTTTCAGTGGGTCTTGGGGCGATGACCAATGCATTGAGGATGGCTTCGCTGCATGACGTGAGTTGTTGTGGCTTGGGTAGGATCATTTGCTTCGGGATGAGGACGATGCAACAACTGTTCATACCCCTCATGCAGCTGCTGTGTTAGGATATGGAGTTGCATTTCATGATTCCAAAGGTGCATCAATGCAGGATAAGAATTGGGATAGCACAAGTTGTCATACTGTTCATGATGCTCAACATCCATGCAGAGCTCATATGGCTGAGAGGAAAAAGCTTCATATCCCTGTCATCTCATGGATGCATTTCCATCGTCAAGCTCACATTCATAACCATTCATCTCACTAACTCAATTGCCATACCCATTTCATACAATCCACTCCACCATGCCACATTTTCTCTCTCTACCCTTTCATACCCATTTTTTTTTTCTTTTTCTACGTACCCATCAAACCCATCCATCTCGTCCTCTGTCATCCATCTCATGCATGCATCCCATATCCATCAAGTCCATTGTTTCATGCCCGTGTCTCATACTCTCCCATATGCGTGGCAGCCTTCATTACCCATCAAACCATCCGTCAAACCCATTTTCTCACTCCAAGACCTTCTCATATCCATTATCCTTTTCTTCACCACCCCACCATCATTATCTCACACCCATACATGCCATCAAATAATCCAATAGCCATCCTTTCCACCGTGGCCGCATGTGTTCTCTCTGTTAAAAAAATATTTCCACTTCCTGTTTTGAGAAAGCCTCCACAATCATTTCTTGCAATCATGGAAGATTATATAAGAGAAGCATAAAGGATGGTTTCTGTTCCAAATGAGTCATTGTTGCAGTTGACACACAAATAAGAAGATGATCCTCCTTCTGAAGACTCAAGATTACTTAGTGATGATGACCCAAGTTGAAGCCTTCAGAAAATGTTGAAGTCACCAGTGTTGCTACAGTCGGATCGAGCTTCCAATAGGCTTAACCTTAAAGTCCGTAGCCCGAGCATGTACATGGTTGGGACCAAAAGTCAGTGTGTTTCCAGCTATGGATTCCAGATGGTCGACACGCCACCTCTCAGTGTGACTTGGATGAACCTGGAAGGAGGATTCAAGACCACAGCAGTAAGACTAGTTCTATAGATGGTTTCTAGATGTATCCTAAGCCTCTTATGGATTTAAGTGGTTAGCATCTAAATTGAGTGGATTTAGGCAATATGCACCATTTTGTTGGTGCTGATTCCTCCTGCATCAGTTGGAGCCATGCCTAGTATGGAGAATTGGGAGAGTTTGATATTTATGGTCAAGAAGTCAACTTAGGAGCAGGTGAAGGTGAGGCCATGGTTACAAGAACTGAAAAGGAGCGCGCCATGTCTAGTGAAGACGCTGTTTGTTGTATCTGCTTGGACCTGTTCCTGGCTTCTCAAATCTATTCCTTGCTACTGGACATGAGGAGGGAGACTTTCAATAGCTTTGGGAACTACTGAAATGGTTGTCGATATGGTGTTAGGCAATCTGGGGGAAAGTTGTTTATACTCCTTTTGCTGTTCAAGGTCGATGGGTTTGGTTAAATTTGGGTCAGCCAAGATAAATAATGTGGGTATATACTCTACGATCATTTCATGGATGAACATGCATTTTATACCAGCAGCTTGAACATATACTCTCAAATTGGAACTTCAAGTGTTGTGGATTAGAGGAAGAACAGTTTCAGCTGGAACCCAACATTTAGATGCTGGGAATTCAGCCAAGGAGCAGGTATTAAGAGCAAAACTGTAGATGGGGAGGTTGGAGATATCAGAAGGTGTTTCACTTGTGAAATCTGACCCAGTGCATGAAGAAAAAGGACTAACATAGAGCCAAACACCGGATTGGTTTTCATTTCGGTTCTTTATTTTCAATTCCAAAGATGGCACTGATGAAGAGGCAAGCACTGACGCAATTCATCCCTAGTTCATTCTTGGACTTTTGATGCAAGGAGAGGTGTTTTCCGGGGGACGTTTTGGTGAGGATTATATTTTCTCTGGAGATAGTTGCAGAAGGTGCTGAGGGAAGGCGTTTCCGTGGTGGCTTTACAAAGACACGCAGAGGACACACCCGGGAAGAGGAAGACTTAGGAGGCGCTGGAGGGAAAAAAGAAGAAAATAGTGCTGGAAACTCTGCTCAATCAGGAACCAACCAAATCCAACCACTTGCTTGGACATCTCCCAGGTTTGCGGATACCAGGTCCAGTGCAGGAGCCTCGGATGAGGCTAATCTGTGGTTACAAAACCAGCAATTCTTGGACTATTTGCAGTCAAATATTAGATCCCACAATGCCCCCATGGCTACTTACCCAGGATCATCCAGAGTTTATACACGACCTTCTGCAGCTCCTGTGACGATCAGAAGCAGTGATGCATCATCCATCCGAAAGCCCAGACCAATGAGTTCGAGCTTATTCGTATCAGCTCCACCACCAACTAGGTACGCGGCTCCTACTTGGTCAACAAGGCCAACGCTAGAAGGAGCGAAGTACACTGCAGTGAGGCCTTGTAGTAGTTTCATGGCACCAGCGGTTAACATCCGATCAGTTGTGCCAGTGTGCTCAACTCCTCCTGCTAAAGATAGGGCAGGAGGCAGCCTGGAGGAGAGAGCTGGAAGGCTACAAGTTCAAAAGTTGGGAAGTTGAAAAGTGAGTAGGGCACATAACTCCATTATCTGATCCAGTAACTATTTGAATACCCCACTTTCTCTGCATGGCCACCTTTGGGGCCACGTACCATCTCCTATTTTATTACCCTTTATTTTCATGCCCTTTTTCGTCAAATAATTTTCCAAATTCCTTTATTCAAATAACCTTTTGGATTTTAGTATTCTTTTATAAATTCAACTCCATATTTTCCTTCATCCTTAGAATATTTAGGATCCAAAATCTCATTTCTTTCAATAAAACTGGCTGCCATTTCCTCTTCGGCAAGCCATTTTCATATTTTCTATTTTTTTTTTTAAATGTTTTAAAATAATTGTGAATTTATTTTCGTAATTCTTAATCATAGAATTTATGAAATTAATTCAGTCAAAAATAAACGGGCTTTGGTGGGGGCCCAACATCAAATGAATTTTCTTTAAAATAAAAATGAATTTTGAGTGAAGTGTCATGCGTGCCTTTGATGATTTTGCACTCAATTTAGTGACATGTGAGCTATGTTTATGCTATTTATTATGCACTAATCCCGTTTTGTGATAGCGCGTTGTCGTTTGCTGATCAGGTACACACTCATTCCTACTCTGGTTATTTTAGTTGCATATTCTGATACTCATATGTACATGATTGATTTGAGTATTCATTGATTTTTTATTTTTTTTTATTGATTGCCATGTCAGCTTCATTTTATTAGTAGAGACCCGACTTTAGGGACTTAGAGGGGTGCTACGGTCCTTACCGTACCTTCCCGATAAGTAACCTGACCCCCGAACCCGATCCGGTTTTTCATAGATCACCTTTTCCAAAATAAGGAGTCGCGCTTAGGGTTTTCTTTCTTATTTTGTTTACCCTTTTAAAAAAACAAAAATAAGTGGCGACTCCAAGTCATTTTTGAATAATCAATAAAAATCAATTTTTCAAGTTAAATAAAAATCAAGCTCGCCATCGAGTGGGAAACGCATTGAGCCGAAATGCGGGGTCCACAGTTTGATATGTAAAAAAAATATAAAAGAAAATAATTTTCTCATGATTTCATTATAAATTTATTTAAAAAATTAAATATAATTAAAATTAGTTAAAATTTTATATATTTTAAAATTATTTAACCTTTATATAAAGGAGGAAATGAAGTAAAATGAATTTAAAAAAACATATGAAAATAATTTATTAATTTTAAATCTATTTTTAATTTTCATTTATTTTTTTTTTCCACTTTTCTTCTTTATGTTCTTTCCCAAATATAACTAAATTTATTATAAATCCAAGAATAATTCATTATAATAAATAATACACAAACATTTTCACCATTATTTTAAACAAGGTTTGTCACACGACAAATACTCACATTAAGGGTAACAATGATCATCCTACCTCTTAAATTTAAAGACTCAAAAGTAAAAGTGATCAAAGACTCAACTTATAAAAACTAATGCATCAAATACTAGATTATTATTCAAACTTAAAACTCAAATAATTCAAATTGGCATCCATTTATAACATTTAAATAATGTGCTAAATAAAAGTTCAAAGCCAGAAATGTTTACCGAGAATGATTTTCATTCTTACCCCCACTTCTTGTTGGAACAAAGAACATTTGAGTACTTAAAAAAATATTCAACAAAAGGGAATAACTTCAAAGCTTTAAGAACATTAATAAAGTTTCATCAGTAAAAAGTTTTCAAATATAAATACAAATAAAAAGATATAATTTAATAACCACTTTCATAAAAATTCCTTAAAGTTTAAACATGGTAAGAAATTTAATGTCTAATTAAGTTGAACTTATAATTGGGTGATTAGTTTCAAATTTGTTCTTTTCAAAAATGAATGAAATCAAACTCTATTAATACTTAGCAATGCAATTGCATGTCCCACCCTAACAATGTAAAAATTGACAATAACATCCTTGCCAACTAAGGCAAAACAAATTAAATTTTGTTTTATTTCATTTGAACTTGCAATATAATAACACCATTTTTTTAAACGATTGAAGATAATCAAACATATTTTTCATATAAAAATGTATTTGATCCATGTTTAAAAAAAATGTTTATATAATTTGAAATAACATATAACATATATAAATATATATAAAAAATGTATTAATTTTCATTATCCCAAAGAAGCCTTGAAATTTTTTTGGAGAATTTATTATTGAAGAATTTAATTTTTACCTAACATAACATAAGCAAAAATGCAATTATTACTATGCGCCATTTATCTAAAATAATAATTTGATAATCAGTCAGGGAGCTTTGATAATCACTTGGGGAGCCATAATGGTAAAAATGCAATTATTACTATGTGTTATTTATCTAAAATAATAGTTTGATAATCACTTGGGGAGCTTTAATAATCACTCTGGGAGCCAGAATTGTTGGGTGGGGGAGCATAAAAAATCTATTTAGGGGGCATATGATATGCAGAAGTAAATTTTGCATGAAAATTTTGGTTTTTTGGGAGCACTTGACCCCTCTAAGCATACATTGGCTTGATAAGTGTTGATAATCCTAATAATATTCTCTATTGGTATTATTATTCTTGATATTTATTATTATTATTATTATTATTATTATTATTATTATTAAATTTAATTTAATTAATTAGTTCATAAATTCCCAATTTGTATAAAACTCTTATTTTTGAAGTTTATTTTTAAGAATCTTCTCTTTTCTTTATTTAATTAAACCAAATTTCTTCAAAACCTATTTCTTTTGTTTGTTGAACTAAACTTATTATTCTTATAAATTTTATTACAATTATTCAGCATGCTTAATTATATTACTCACCATTAATATTTTTATTATGATTATATCTAACACATTCTCAGGCATACACATTACCCATGTATCTATCACTTTTCCTCCACGGTAGCCACCTATCATTTTCACTTTTCCTATAGCTATTTTTTTCTAACCAATTAAACACTCATGCCATCATTTCTTTTGTTACCTTTCTTAAGTTTCTCAGTAACACCCTTTGGTCATGCAATGCCCTCACACTCACAACCATGAAATTCCATTTTTTTTTTTTCCATGTCCAAATCCACATAAACCCTCCATCATTTACTTTTCCTCTTCAATTTTATTTTATTTTATTTAGGTCCACCCATTTGAATATATATAATTTCCCTATCTCGAGGAATAAATCAATCCATATTCATATATTTCTAATTTTTTTATTTAAAATTAAATAAATCAAGACCCCATCAAGATTTAATTTTTTTTTTAAATATTAAATTATTAAAAACTAATTAATAAATCTAAAATTCTAATTTAAGAGTTAAAATTTTACTTGAAAAAACTCATCTTCAAATACTAATCATTTCTACTGTGCAAAAGAAATGGGAAAAAAGAGTTCTATGTAAAGAAGTTAGAAATTTAATTTATGGTTTTAATGCAAAAACTGTCATTTTTTAAATTTATATTACATTTTTACCCCTAAAAAAAATTAAGTTTAGGGTATTATAAGGTTTATATAATCACTACTATTTAAAAGGAAAGATTTAAAACCTCCTTGTCAAAAAAGATTTATCTACTATAGTTTTAATTAATGATTATTGAGTTAATAATATTTATGAGTTAATAATAAGATTTATCTACAAAGAATCCAGTATATCTTCTTTCATTTTCTTTCCATCACCCAATACTAATAAAACAAATCTTATAATACGATATTTCTTTGTATATAGGCATATCATCTATACAGCTTAACTTTAAGTTTGGAAAATAGTTGAAATAAATAAGGCCATGTGCCATGTTTGATTCCACGACTCCTATTAATGAATAATCAAAGTTATTGTGTCTTGCATCTCTAAGGCAAACACAAATTGGTTTGTTTAATCCGGTTCGAGTTAAAGGTTTGACTGATACTTGGATGGCTCCTATATGTAGGATTTTGAATTCATTTTTTCTTAACATATCTATATCTTTTAGAATAAGGAGTTCTATAGTTTCAATTTCTAATCTTATAGAATGTGTATTTTCTGACACTTTGAATTTGTATGTTGATCTCCATTTGAAAGTTCCTATTTGGTAAATATCTTTGATGTCTTGTTTTGATATTTTCCATTTTTTGATACATTGTTCTAGAGTATCAATTGATACATTCAACTAATTCTCAAAATTTTAAGTATTATCTTCTATCCTTTTGAGATCATTTTCCATCCTACTCATATTACTATGAGAGATACTTCTAGAAAGATTTCCAAATAAATTTGACATTTTTTTATTTATGAATTCTTTTGAAGTTCAAGGTTCTAGAAGAAGACGAGTTGTCGATCTTCAAGAAAGAACCTGATTTGAAAGAAAATTGGAGCGTCTACTCGAGCATCCGATTTGAAAAAAGAGGAGGCCCAACAATCTGTTGAAGAGGCCGCTTGCTTTGAATCCAAGTTGACGCCTTTGAAGATAGTTGAAAATGGAGGACTCCATCTTAGTCTAGTGGTGTATATGGCAAGCCATAACACATGTCTTCATTTTGAGGTTCTTTGAGAATTGAAGAAGCTAAATCATCATTATCAGAGTCTGAAGCCAATTGGGATAAGGTTTCTACAACACTTTGTTGGAGTAGTTGGAGATGTGTTTTCAACTGTTTATCCTTCGGAGAGAAGAGAAGGAAGTTGAAAAGGGTTTTGAATATTGGAGGGAGCCTTTGCTGCAATCCAAGATTTGATATGAGGAAGTTGTTGAGATGAAGATGGGGAGAAGTTTGACCACCATTTAACTTTGAATTCATGCGCCCAATGAGCGGGAAAATGGGGTTTGAACAAAATCCCAACATAGGATCCATGGAATTTGAAAGTGAGAGGTGAAGAAATAATTTTGAGAACATTGAGCAGGGATCAAACCCTTGGCATGCTCTTTGAAATACTTATAGGATGAGTTGATTTGAGGACAAAACAAATGCTGGAATGGCGCCAAAGAATAGCCACCATTCTTAGAACCAATTTGGAAAATCAATTTGAATTTTATCATTCCAATGGAAGAACCAAGAATGATCAAAGGGTCTGAAAAAGAAAACACAAAACCACACATCCATATAATCATAATAATTATATGAAGATGGCTTGAAATTTTGAGAAAAAATTTTATGGGTCAGAGAAGACTGTGCCCACTCACTTTCATAAATTATTTTGAAAATTTTGCATTTTGAATAACAAATTTTTGTAGAATCTTTGTTTAGAATATGAGAAATTTCTATAGAATTTGTGTCAACAAAAATCTTCTTCTTTTGAGAGGATCATTTTGAAGAAAATATTTTCCTTTTGGAAAATATTTTGTTAAGTCTAGTGAGCTAGACTATTGAAGTGCTGAGATTTGAGAATTTGAATTTTCATCAATTGGGCTTTAGCAAGATAATTGCTTGGAGCCTGCTTTGAAGACTGGGCTTTTTTGGCCACTTGGGAAAAGGTTTGAGAAGGCTTAGGGATATTTCCAAAAACTTGAAATTGGTTTGAAAGTGGAATTTGGATTTGAGTTTGAGAGGATTTGAGCTTTTCAATAAGCATAACATAAGATGCTTTTGAATTAGATTTGGTTTTAGACTTTGAGTTGCTCATTTTCCCTATAGAAATTCCTAAGAAAGAAAATCAGCGAGAGAGTTTGAATCTCCTTTGATAAATTCTATTTCAAAATAAAAAAAACAGACCATATCACTTGCCATCTAGCAAAGATATGTTTTGAACATCCTTTTGAAGAATTTCTTTTTCACTTTTGCAATCAACACAAAGAAGAAATTTTTTTTGTTAAAAAAATCTTCTTGAAATTTTTGAAAGCATAAAACAATAGCTAAAATTTCTTTTTTGATAGTTGAATAATTTTCCTGAGGTCCACTCCATATTACAGAATGAAAACAGACAATGGAGATTTGATTTTGAAAATCCTGTTTAGGGATACCACCATAACCTATATTAAAGGCATCTGTCTCTATGATAGGAGAGACTAAAGGGTTAATGACTCCTAAACAAGGAAGACTCTTAACTTGCTCTTTGACTAGTTTGACTATGTTTGAGTGTTCCTGTGTCCAAGGCTTTGGATTTTGTCTAAGCCTAAGGTATAGAGGTTTGATAATGGTTCTAAGGTTAGGATAAAAGTCTAACACATAGTTAAGACTTTATAAGAACCTTTGAAGTTGAGTTTTTTCTTTGATTTCATTTGAAAATTTACTAGAAAACTCTATTGACCTTTGAATGGGTTTAATCATACCCTGGTAGATTTCAAATCTTAGAAATCTAATCCTAGTTTGAAATAGTTTGATCTTAGTGGCAGACACAACAATGTTGTTTTCCCTAACAACCTTTTGAAAGTTTTCTAAGTGTTTGAAGTGATGTTCAATAGAGTTTGAAAATATAAGTACAACATCAATATATACTAAGGAAAAGTTAGTATAGGGATTGAAAATGTCATTAATTATATTTTGAAACTTTGAGGGAGCATTCTTCAAACTAAATGACATCACATTCCATTCATAATGCCCAAATGGAACTGTAAATGCAGTTTTATATGTCTTTTTCATGAAGGTAAATTTGCCAAAATCCAGACTTCATGTCAAATTTTGAGAAAATTAAAGCATTATGAAGGCACCCAATAGGGTCTCTTTTGTTAGGTATAGGATACCTTATCCATTTGAGAACCTTATTTAAAGGCTTGTAGTTTATGACAAGTCTTGGAGCACCTCTTTCAATTTTTGAAGGTTTTTGAACATAGAAAGCAACATAGCTCCAAAGAGAGTGGTTCTTTCTAATAAGATTTTTATCCAAAAGATCTTTGATTTCATTTTGATAGTATTCAAGTAATTGAGCATTCATTTGAATTGTTCTTGCTTTAGTGGAAATTTGATTTTCATCAAATCCATCGACATAGGGCAAGGAAACTTTATGTTTTTTTCTATCCCAAAGAGCATTAGGAATAGAATAACATAGTTCTATTTCAATTTGATTTTAAATTTTTTTCTATTCTTGTTTGAACTTCTTTTTGTAATAGATTTTCTTCTATTTTTTTATAATGTATTTCTTTGCTTATAAATTTGATATGTTGTTTTTTCTTTTAAAGGAAATTTATTAAAGGGTATTTAATTCATTGGTTTGTAAAGGACTAGTAAATATGAAGCAAATGTTTTTTCCTTTATAAGTAGTTTTAATTCCTTCACTATATACCTTAAAAGGATAAAGTATAAAAAGGAATGGTGTTCCCAAGATTATCTCCTTATGCATGTCTTTGACTAGTAATAGAGAAGTCTTGTAATAGATATTTTGATTACATATCCGTACATTTGAACTTTTGAAATCTATAGCCAAGGGTTGTGCATTTGCACTTACAACTCCTTGGTAAGTTTTTTTCAAAGTATAAAGTTGGGATTAATCCTTCCTGTACACAATTAACATCAACACCAAAATCAACAAATGCTAAAAATTCTTTTGAAAAATCAAGTTTTATAAAGAGTTTTACTTTGACATACCATTTTTGAGTTATCATTTTTGTTATACTTTTCACAAACAATTGAGAAGATTCTCCTTCTTCTAATTGGTTACTATCATCATTGTCTTCTATGGTTTGAATCTTTTTATTTTTTAATGTTTGAAGTCTAGTTTCTATCTCTTGATTTTGAATTAACATGGTATTTATTTGAAGTTTTATTTGACTTATCTCATTTTGAAGGTCTTGAATTCCTATTGGTTTTGGCTTAGAAAATTAATCTAATACAATTTTTAGATTGTATTGATTTGTATTTTCTAATTGTTTTTCATTATTTTGTTTTTGAATTTCTAAATATTTTTTGAAGTATTCTTTTTGAAGATTTGGATTTGGAATTTTATCTATTAATTCCATTAGGAAGTTTTGTTCACTTGTTATTACATTTACCTATTTGATATTACAAAGATAGTTTTCTACATAGGATGACTATGAGGAAGACTCATTTGACTCATTGGAGGAATCTTCTTCAATAAGAAGGAGTTGGTTGTCACTAGATGATTTTACAAAGGTTTGACCGGACGAATCAAACTGTGACTCTATTTTGATTAGATTAATCATTTGTTGTTTGAGATGTTTTCCTACATCTAAGTTTGCAATTATTTCTTTGATTTTGCAATTTGAGGCGATATATCAGCCATATTTGAAATATTTTATTTTATTTTTTATCAGTTTTCTTTGAATAGGAAGTTTGATGTGTTTTCTTTGAATTTTTTTTCTATGTTTTGATTTCCTATAATAGGGTTCTTCTTTGAAGTTTGAATATTTTTTATTCAATATTTTTCTATTGGATCTATAGTATCTGTCCTTGGCTAAAGGAGAAAGAATTTTCTTGTACCCATATTGGGCATAAAATGATCCTAACTCTTTATTTGAGGTTCTAAGGTCCTTTTTCATGGTAGCATTTACCTTGATAAATGAATAAAGGTTTAATGCTTCTTAGTTTATGAAATTAATTATTTGGGCATAGGTTAAAAAGTCATAAGGTATAACACCATTATTTTTTTCTTTGATCCTAAGTTGGACGTTTTCTCCTAAGGATTTGGATAACCCATTAAGGAACCTTTCTTTCCAATAGGGTTGGTTTGCATTAGGTATAGTATAGACTTTGGAAAGGTATACATCTTTATACCATCTAAAGTTTCCTAGTTTTTTGCATCTAATGTTTTGAAGGATTTCTGAGGTATGGAAGGCAGTTGGATCTCCAAGGAAATGTTTGTTTATAGCAAATATCAAGGTATGAACCAAATTTTGATCCTCTTTCATTCAAACTGGTTTGAACTAAAATCTTTTCTTTTCCAGTGAAAACATTATCCCACCAACCTTTGAGTTGGCCAGTGAACCCTGCAATCAGGTGAACATTGATAAATGGTCAGAGTTTCCTCTGGATTTGTAGGCTTTGGAGGCTATTATCATTTCTTGAAAAATGTTCAAGATTTGATGTTCACTTACACCATCTATGTTCCATTCATAGATGTCATCTTCATCGTACTTTGCTTAGGTAATTTGATTCTTTTCTTAATATTGAAGATTAGGAGAGGTAGGTCTAGGATAATAATTCCTAGTTTTGGTTTGTTGTTTGAACTGGTGGTTTATTGTATTCACCTAAGGGTCTTGTTCCTCAAATATTGATTTTAGTTGATTAATTTTTTATGTTTCTGTTATAACATTTACTGACTTTGTATTTGAAGTTGAGGGTTTGAGCGATATATCTAGTTGTTCTATTCTTTTAATTAAACATTTGATTAGTTCATATTTGACTTTTTTGAAAGTTTAATAGTCTCTTTTCCTACTTCCGCGGGTTTGAAAATCTAACGATTTTTGTCTAAATTTTTATCTAAAAATTGAGGCAGAGTGATTTGACTATTAATTGGAGGTGTATCAATTTTGTCTTCTATCTTATCAAGTTGAGGGGAGAGAATTCCTAAAATTTGATTAGTAAAATTATTTTGTTGTTGAAGGCTTTTACAGTCTTTTAATGTTGTTGTTCTTCCTTCATTTTCTTTTGAGTTTATTATTTTGAAAAGGGAGGCTATTATTTTAGTATTTTGATTAGTTATGGTTATTTTTTCTAAAGGAGGATAATTTGAAACTATGGTTTTGTTTGAAGTTGTTTTCCAAGCTTGACCTTTTTGAAACATATCGACTTCTAGGAAATGGTAGTCAATATTGTTATTTGAAGCATACATTTCAAAGTATGTAAACATGATTTCATGTATATATATATATGGAGAGAAAGAGGAAAAGCTTATGGAGAGAGAGAGACGGGAAAAAAGTGTTTTCATCTTTTGATATGACTACATCAGTAAAATGAGAACCAACTTTTCTTATTTCAAATTAAGTCACATCAAATTAAGCATACTCTACAAAATACTGATCTCCATCTTATAGTTTGTGAATGGATCATAAGCTGAAAATGAATTATATGTAATCTACTTAATTTACCAAAGGTAATGAAATCTAATTTACAATCAAATTAATTAAGACACTAGAATACTAATCACTACTATACGTACATAAATCATATTACATTTCTGTAACATTACTTTTCGTCAATCCTTCCCCTGATCAAGTTACATATCAAGAACTGAAAAAATTATAAGGCAATCAAATGAAACAAACCAAGAAAACAACAATATTGAAAGAGTTATGAAACATCACCAGATGGGATCCAATAGTAAATTAAGAAACTTTATATAATCTTGCTTACCTTAGGGCCATGTCTGGAGGAGTTCCAATTGTAGGCCTAGGGCCAATGTTGACAGGCACATGCTCAGATCTTAGACACCCTCAGGATGAACAGTAGCAGTTACTCTAGGTGCTGCTACTGCACAGGCAAAAACAAGTTAGTCAATGTTTCTTGGCAATTGGCTTTGGCTTGGACCTTGGTGGTTATGTCGATTTTAGATAGATATGTTAATAATCGAATGACTATATTCCAAGATTGATGATATATATGCAATATATATCAATTTGGAAATGTCGATATAAACATTTAAGGTATTTAAATTAGTCCATTTTCAACAATCTAGCATTCAAAAGTGTACGAAATGATTATAACTTGAAAGTTTGAATATAAACTGAGGTACAATATTCCTAGAGGCTCAAGTCTCCTTGGAACAAGGCTTCACATCACATATTTATGTGGCCTTATGTTTGAGTTAAGAACCTTATCTATTGGCGAGTTCATCAATAATAAGCTTTCTGCAAGAAATTGGAGACCTAAAATTACTATAATACTCATTTTCTTGAATATTAAATTTTCTTAAAAGTGTTATCGATTATCAAACATTTATATCAATGGTGGAAACTAGTTTGCTACCAAAGTGAAGGTCAAAGTCCTAATTATCATTTCACTAAACAATGTAATATAGTATTATACAATTATTTCTTTTAAAAGAAAATTTACAAGTCGACCAACAAAATTTATGATTATACCTTTTTCCAACTTCACTCACGCCATTGAGCTTTATAATTTGATGAAACAAAACTAAATCAAAATTATACAAAAAATAAAGAATTGGAGAAAACAAGCCCGTAAGCACTTGTACTTTAAAAGAGGAAATAGGATGCCAATTGTAGGTTTAATTTAAAAAAAAACCTTACAAAATATTTTTAAAATTATAGGAAAACCCTCGTACCTTAGAAAAGATTGGGGCGAATAGTCTACCTTTTGGTGATGTTCACATCTTGATAGGAATGACTTCTTTCTTAGTAGATTTGATGATGGTGTTGATCTTTGGGAAGAGGTGATTAGAAGGCTGCGTTGAATTTTAGCGAGTGAGAGAGAAAGGAACACCCAAAACCCTAAAGCAAAAAAGGAATAAATAACTTAAATAGATTCCATTTTTTCCTAATTATGACGTGTCTACCTTAGTAAGGTTTTTATGGTAGTGATACCATTTGGATAATTAAGTCATTGATTTTGATGGATCTTTTCCATTTGAATTTTTAATATACAAACTTAATCTTTTTACTTGGGGTAATATATTTGGTATTTTAGGATTTAATTTTTAATAATATGCTTTTAGTAGATGGTTTAGATATGTCCTGGTGTAATAAGTAGTCTTGCATTACATTATCTACTATGGAGTAGGAGTGTGTTGCTTGTTCAAGGGATGTATGGGAAGTTGTTTATTTGATGATATACTTTCAACACTTAGAGTCACGACTTGAGCTAATAAGTTTATCAAGATCTAAGCATTGATGGTGTTGCTACTCTAATGTATAACAAGGATCTAATTAGTCACATTGTAGGACAAAACACCTAGACAATTTATTTTACTACATTCAAGATATTGTTGCTTAAGGTGAGGTAGAGTCAAAACAAATAGACAATTGATACAACTACACACACAACATAGAAACAAAACACATGAATAATACTATGGTTGAATAAATTAATTGGATGACATCAAACTAACATTGATCTAGTATAATTATTTTGGAGCCTAAATGAGGAGTATGATGAGATGATAATTATTTTGTCATCAAAATAGTGAACAACATAAATTGAAATCTTGAAATGTCATCTTAGCCAAACTAGTATATGATTTTTAATAGTTGAAAATGAAATGATTCATCAAAATATTTGAATGTGGGATCTTAAATTGGTGTTTGACCAATAAATATGGTAATAAACATTTATTAGGTATATATGAAGTGACCAAGCCAAGATTTGTATCATGTTATTGTAAGGAATCTCAAATCTCTTCGTTCCTTATCCTATGATTAGGTTAGGTACATGCGAATCTTTCTAAGTTTTTCTAAATTGTATGCACAATGGAAAAAATTGTTTTTTAAAATAATAATAATATTTAGATTGTGCATTAGAAAACATTACCTTAGATTTGGATGTTCCCAAATCTAATTCACGTAGTAAAGGAAAAGATCGAAGTTGTCAGAGGTCTTGAACACCCAAGAGCTTTGACCCGATGACTTTTCCTTGATTTTAGATCTTAATTGGTGAGGAGGAAGGAAGGCTACAGGCTATGGTTCTTTCTCTCTTTGAATAGTGAAAGATGACTCACTTCAAAAAAGTAATGGAAACCTTATTATTTAAGGGGTATTTATAGGATTCCCTAACCAGGTTTAAGTGACTTAAGCATACTAAAGGCTGGAATCACTTAATTTAGTTCAAAATGAGTTTAATTGATTAATTAACCTAACATAGTTATCTAATTAATTAATTAGCCAAATCTAGAGACTTTGTTTACTTATCCCTATGCAACCTTGCATAATTGCCAAAACACTCTTATATGTAAAAGTGAACCAAAAGTCGTGTCATCAAGGTATATGAGCTTAGGTGGGATCATTGAGACCTATAGGATAGTACTAGCTACCCCAAAATCTAATTTTAAAGTTGATTTAGCATTCCACTATTAAGAATCAATTGCACTATAATTCCTTATGTAAATAACAATGAGATGCTAAGTGGTCAAGCCCATGAATTATTATCCATTGCATTCAATTTCCCTATGAACTAGTGTTTGTAATCTAATAAGGTAAAAACTATCAACCTTTCAAGACTACCTCTACTATCTTTGAAATTACAAATCCTCTTATTATATATTTAATTGATATATCTTAACTCTCCAAGAGTCTATGTCAAGTTCCATTTAAGGAACTACTATGACCATAGTTTACATGAACATACCTCCTTAGGATCACCTAAGGGGACACTGTCTTAATCCTATTAAAATTCATGGTACTTCTATTAAAAATACTCATTGTTGCAGACTTGCATCAATAGTGAACCAATTCATAAGGAACATATGATTAGCTTACGATCTCATTAATAGGTCAAAGTCACTACTAACTTTAACATAAATTTAATATTCTCTCAAGGTTAAGAGATAAAACAATGAAGCAACTTGGTGAAATCATGACTATTTGATAGCTTTATGTCAGGATTCACTATAAGTTTTGTCTAATGTGTAACCATACACACTAGTGTACTCGCTATGGGAAACCCATTTTGATAACCAAGACCACCCATTCCTCTTAGTATGAAGTAGCATACTATAACATCTAATGGGTTGCCTAGGCCTATGAATCGGTTGTGAACAAGTCATCTATTTACAATGAACCCATTACTTGAATTTTTTTTGCAACTCTTAATACACTCAAGTCATGTACAATACAAGAGATGTATGTCAAAATGCTTACAAGGTATAAAGTATAGGATTAAGATAATTAAACGTGAACTAAAAGTTTATTAATAAAATTTATTACATCATGTCATGTTTTTGTGAAACCTTTAAAATATTAATATCGCCCTTTCATAATCATGAATTAAACTTTAGTTTCAACTTCTATCAAAGACTAAATGAGAAAAACTATCACAGAGAAGGCCTCAGCCAATGAGTATGATGCACTATTATACCAAACAATAAGTGGAAAATACAATTTTATTAATACTTGAGACAAAAACATAAGAAATAAAAGGATCATTTTACACTCAAACCAAGCATTTATTTATAATGAAGTGCAGTCTCCATGCGCACATGAAACTGTATTTACAGCATAAACAAAGGCAAGGAAATTAACACGTGGACTTATTGGAAAATCATACAAATTATTGAAGGACGACCTTAGCTAGGCTAACAGTCTCCTAAATAGGTCATCTTTTATATATCTTTGCATTCATCCATCTCCTCATCGTCTTTGATTTTAGATGGTGAGGATGTGAAAGAAACAGGAAGCAATGGACGATTGTTCATAGTGAGGCTTAGCACATCAACCGTAGAATAATGTCCTACCACATCGAACTAGAACTTTGCTTTAGGAATCTCTCCACGAACATCTACATATCAAGTGATCATAAAAATATTTCATCAGTCCATGATAAATATCATAGAATATCAAGTCTTCGATAAAACTAAGTTTGCAGTCCTCTTAAACCTAAAGAATCGACTCATTTGCCTTATCTGCATATTGAAATATTTGGATATATAATTGGAGAAGTTAGGGTCATACCAAGATCAGCTGTGAAGAGACCTTCTCCTTCATAATTCGGTCTTGCTAGAATTTCGCCATGGGGTGAAATGATGACACTACCTCTAGCCCAAACTATAGAATCTGGAGTGACATCTTCTGTCGGACTGTAAAGATACTCAGGTGGAGGTGGGTAATCTTTCCTCCGACAGAACTGGATGGGTGAAAGAACATAGCATCCACCCTCAATAGCGACGTGTCTCATTGTAGCTACTCATGTATCTTGGAATCGACAGTAGGAGCACAATATTTCGAGTTGGTCTTCATTTCTTTTTCATTTAGAGCCTAGAGCTCTCGACCCAGAGTCGTTTTTTTATTTATGACCTAGAGTCATTTCTTTTTAAATTAGAGCCCAAAGCTCTCGACCCAAAGTCGTTTTTCATTTATGTCATAGAGTCATTTCTTTTCCATTTAGAGCCCAGAGCGCTCGACCCAAAGTTGTTTTTCATTCATGACCCAAAGTCATTTCTTTTCCATTTAGAGCCTAGAGCTCTCGACCCAAAGTCGTTTTTCATTCATGACCCAAATTCATTTCTTTTCCATTTAGAGCCAAGAGCTCTCGACCTAGAGTAATTTTTCATTCATGACCCAGAGTCATTTCTTTTCCATTTAACGCTTAGAGCTTTCGACCCAGATTCGTTTATCATTTATGACCTAGAGTCATTTCTTTTCCACTTAGAGCCCAAAGCTCTCGATCACGAGTCCTTTTTCATTTATGACCCAAAGTCATATCTTTTCCATTTAGAGCCTAGAGCTCTTGACTCAAAGTTGTTTTTCATTCATGACCCAGAGTCATTTCTTTTCCATTTAAAGCCCAGAGCTCTCGACCCAGAGTTGTTTTTCATTCATGACCTAGAGTCATTTCTTTTCCATTTAGAGCCCAGACCTCTCGACCTAGAGTAGATTTTCATTTATGACCCAGAGTCATTTCTTTTCCATTTAGAGCCCAAAGCTCTCAACCTAGAGTCAATTTTTCATTTATGACCTAGAGTCATTTCTTTTCCATTTAAAGCCCAGAGTTCTCAACCTAGAGTCAAATTTTCATTTATGACCTAGAGTCATTTCTTTTCCATTTAGAGCCTAGAGCTCTCGACCCAAAGTCGTTTTTCATTCATGACCTAGAGTCATTTTTTTTTCCATCTAAAGTCCAAAGCTCTTGACTTAGAGTCATTTTTCATTTATGACCCAAAGTCATTTCTTTTCCATTTAGAGCCTAGAGCTCTCGACCCAGAGTCGTTTTTCATTTATGACCCAGAGTCATTTCTTTTTCATCTAGAGCCCAGAGCTTTCGACCCAAAGTCATTTTTCATTTATGACCTAGAGTCATTTCTTTCTCATTTAGAGCCCAAAGCTTTCGATCTAGAGTCGATTTTAATTTATGAACCAGAGTCATTTCTTTTTCATCTAGAGCCCAGAGCTCTCGACCTAGAGTCGTTTTTCATTTATGATTTAAAGTCATTTCTTTTTCATTTAGACCCTAGAGCTCTCGACCCAGAGTCGTTTTTCATTTATGACCTAGAGTCATTTCTTATCCATTTAAAGCCCAGAGCTTTCGACCTAGAGTCGATTTTCATTTATGACCCAGAGTTATTTCTTTTCCATTTATAGCTCAAAGCTCTTAACCACCCAAAGTCATTTCTTTTCCATTTAGAGCCCAGATCTTTCGACCTAGAATTGATTTTTCATTTATAACCCAGAGTCATTTCTTTTCCATTTAGAGCCCGGAGCTCTCGACCCAGAGTCAATTTTCTTTTATGACCTAGAGTCATTTCTTTTCTATTTATAGCCTAGAACTCTCGACCTAGAGTCGATTTTTCATTTATGACTCAGAGTCATTTTTTTCCATTTAGAGCCTAGAGCTCTCGACCCAAAGTCGATTTTTTTTTTTTCATTTATGACCCAAAGTCATTTCTTTTCCATTTAAAGCCCAGAGCTCTCGACCTAGAGTCGATTTTTTTTTTTCATTTATGACCTAAAGTCATTTCTTTTCCATTTAGAGCCTAGAGATCTCGACCTAGAGTCAAATTTTCATTTATAACCCAGAGTTATTTCTTTTCCATTTAGAGCCCAAAGCTTTCAACCTAGAGTCGATTTTTCATTTATGACCCAGAGTCATTTCTTTTCCATTTAGAGCCTAGAGCTCTCGACCCAAAGTCGATTTTTTATTTATGACCCAGAGTCATTTCTTTTCCATTTAGAGCCTAGAGTTCTCGACCTAGAGATGATTTTTCATTTATGTCCTAGAGTCATTTCTTTTCCATTTAGATCTTGGAGCTCTCTATCCAGAGTCGATTTTCATTTATGACCCAAAATCGTTTTTTTCCATTTAGAGCCCAGAGTTCTCGACCTAGAGTCGATTTTTCATTTATGACTCAGAGTCATTTCTTTTCCATTTAGAGCCCAGAGCTCTCGACCTAGAGTCGTTTTTCATTTATGACCCATAGTCATTTCTTTTTTCATTTAGAGAGCCCAAAGCTCACAACCCAGAGTTGTTTTTCTCATTTATGATCGAGAGTCGTTTCTTTTCCATTTGGAGCCTAGAGCTCACGACCTAGAGTCGTTTTTCTCATCTATGACCCAGAGTCATCCTTTTCCACGTAGAGCCTTGAGGTCACGACATAGGGTTGTTCCATCTTTGTGATTGTGACTCCGTGTTCTGAGCTTACTCTCATTATGTGCTATGACAAAATCTCTGGTCCTTTTCTTTTAGTTCTTCGGTATAGTTCACTTCGTTCCGCTCATTATTCGTATTTTACTCACATTCGCTACACTCGTGATCTCTACCGAAGAGGGGCATATTTGTAGACCCTCCATTTTGTTCTCTTAGCACATGTCCTATTAGGTATTTGTTCGATACTTCACAGCAATTTCCTAGTAGCCCATTGCTACTTGTGTACCCTATCTTTTCTAAGCCACATTGGAGACTTTGGTTGAGGGATTTACCAAACCCTATTGTGACTCTGGCAACCCTATTTAGACTTAGGATCACTTAGGCACCCTAGGCCCATTTAGGCACCCTAGGCCCACTTAGGCACCCTAAGTCCACTTATTAGGCCCATTTAGGCACCCTAGGCATATTAGGCACCACTCTAGGTCCACTTAGGCACCTTAGACCCACTTAGGCACCCTAGGCCCATTTAGATCATTTTTTTGCATGGATGCATGGTTTATATGGCAAGTAGGGTTGCATGGCTTGTATGACTAGCATGTGTTTTATTTTTATTTTATTTTATTTTATTTTTATTTTTATTTTTTTAATCTTTTTGTTATTATTGCATGCATTTAATAATTATATTTATTTATTTTCTTATCTAATAGAAAATTGCTTGAATTGCTTTGACTTTAAATATGCATGTGGTTGCATTATTAAATCATAGAATTATGTAATTTAGTCTTTTTTTTCTTTTTTTTTCAATCTCTCGATTTTCATTAGTTTTTTTTTTTCTTTTTTTTTTACTTTTTTAAGTTTATTTTATTTTGTTTTGCATGAGGAAACGATTACATATTTGGGAATGGGAAATCAAGGTCAGATTTTTTTTAAGGAAAAAAAAGGTCAATGGGTTATGTATTTTTTGGAATGAAAAATCAGGATGGGAAGAAGGGTGTCTTTTAAAGGCATCTATGGATTTGGAAGAGCTGGAGGAAATCTGCAAGGAAGGTCCACATGCAACCACCATTAGAAAGTGATGCGAGGGACTTAAAAATGGACAGCACGTATTCTCCATGAGGGTAAAGGGTGATTCAGCAGCACGTGAAAGAGGGATCTCCAGTGTTTTGGTGAATGAATGAAGTCGGTTTTATGGAAAAATACAAGGGATAGTTGGGAGAACATCACACGCATGGATGAAGGAAATAGTAAGCGTTACATGAAAAGAAGACTTACCATTCCAGGAGAGGGTGAGAGCAAGATGATTTTGGGAACGTTAGAGGAGGATTTTTTTAGCGAGGGCTTGAAGAGAGAGAGAAAGACGTCTTAGGGAGATTCTGAACACAGTTCTGGAGGAATTTTGGTTGATTTTTAAACGAGATTCAGAAGAAAATTATGGACATGGAGAACACATATTCGGGGGGAGCTTTTGGAGGACGCAATTGCTGATTCGGGGATTCTTTGTGGGGAGGAACACACACAAGCCAGATCGAAAGGAAAAGTGACACAACTGTGAAATAGGGTAGCCACAAGCAAAGTTAGTATTCTTTGATTTTGTTTTGTTTGATTTAAAAAAGCAAATGAATGTGAAAGTGGGTGGTTGACTATGAATTTCGTCAGTGGGTTTTGAGTTTAATTTTTCTGAAATCCAAACATGAATGTGAATATATGGCCGGCTATAATGGGATTTAAAGTATAGTTTCATGTGAGTGTTTGTGGAGATATAAAGATTAGTGGCGGTGTGTTTGGATGGAAAAACAAAAAATAGAAAAATCAATAGAGGTGCAGCCGACTATGGAGTATGTGTTTGGAAGTTTGGGTGTTTATTGAATAAAGAAAAAATGAAATGAAATGATCGTGTGGAAACATGGCAGCCATGAGGGAGTTTGTGTAGTGGATGATTATGAAACCATGTTTTTTAAGTGTTTAGATGGAAAAACAAAAACCGAAAAAATTAATGGAGGTGCAGCCGGCTATGGAGTATGTGTTTGGAAGTTTGGGTGTTTATTGAATTAAAAAAAAAAAAAAGAAATGAAATGAGTGTGTGGAAACATGGCAGCCATGAGGTGTTTGAGTAGTGGATGATTGTGAAACCACATTTTTTATTTTTTAACTAAAAAAAATGAAACATCAATTTCTTTTGTAACAAGTGTTTTGAAATGTTTTTTTTTTAGGTTGATTCATTTGTCATATCCTGTAATTAAGCTCCTTTCCCAAAAGTTCTCAAGTGATGGCAGAATAAGTGCATAAATATATATAACTTTTAATAATGATACCATTTATGATAGCTTTGTTCAAATAAAAAAAATTATAATATTTAAATTATTTTAAACTTTTTTTTTCTTGGATTAATAAAATAATTGTTTATCTTATTTATAAAATTGATTATGTTTTAAAAAATAAGAATAATAATTTCTTTGCTTTCTAAATAAAGAGTTGTGGAAATCATCCTTTTGTAAATAAAATAAAGTCTAAAAAAATTATTAAAGAAAAATTTAAATTATAAAAGATATTTTTACATTTATAAAATATTTTTAAATAGTGGAATAATTTTTTTTATATGAGGTTTTATTATTATTATTATTATTATTATTATTATTTTTATTATTTGGTATTTTCTTCCTAGGAAATTCTTTCCTTTATAAATGAAGTAGAATCATTCATGGTATTTTTTTATATGAGATTTTACACTAAACTATTTCACGTGGGAATCATGGTATTTTTTTTTGTAAATAAATTTCTTGAAAGCATTTTCTTTAAATGAAACCAAAGCATTTTTTATTTAAATTAATCAAAACCTCCTTTTATAAATAAAATTCATTAAAACTATGGAATCATTTTTTCTTTTTTATACTCATGAAATATTTCTTTATAAAAGTGATAACATTTATTTTCTTGTGAATAAACTTTTTTAAAAAATATTTTCTTTGCATGAAATTAAAGCCTTTTTATTTAAGTAAATTAAAACTTCTTTTTATAAAATTCATTAAAACTCTAGAATCAATTATTTTTTATACTCATGAAATATTTCCTTTATAAAAGTGATAACATTTATTTTATTGTAAATAAAATTTTTTTAAAAATATTTTCTTTGCAAGAAATTAAAGCCTTTTTATTAAAGTAAATTAAAACTTCCTTTTATAAAATTCATTAAAACTCTAGAATCAATTATTTTTTATACTCATGAAATATTTCCTTTATAAAAGTGATAGCATTTATTTTTTTGTAAATAAGCTTTTTTTTAAATATTTTCTTTGCATGAAATTAAAGTCTTTTTATTTAAGTAAATCAAAACTTCCTTTTATAAATAAAATTCATTCAAACTATTGAATCAATTTTTTTTTTTTAATACTCATGATTTTTTTTTTTTTTACAAAAGTAATAACATTTATTTTCTTGTAAATAAACTTTTAAAAGTATTTTTTTAAATGAAATTAAAGCATTTTTATTCTTATTATTTAATTTAATTAAAACTTCCTTTTATAAATAAAATTCATTAAAACTATCGAATTAGGAATCAACTGTTTTTTTTTTTTTTTTTAAATCAACACTTGTGAAATCTTTTGGTCCCCTTAGTGCATACTTATGAATTCTTTTCTATATTGATCCATGATGTTTTGTTTATTCCCTGAATCCTTAGTAGTTGAAAACCATGTTAATTTATATTTGATTCTAAGCAATAAGTTACTACCTTTTGATGATCTATGCCATTATATGTTGTTCTTTAGATTATTATGTTGTTTTGGTAATCCCGATGACGTTTATTATTTCTTTGAAACTAAGTTAATAATTGTGAATATCCCGTATTATTAGTTTCATTTTAAAACTTATTTCTAAGCGCTTGATTAATTTATCTTAAGTTTAGATGCATTTAAAATTCTAAAAATTAGTTCTTGATTATCTATGCTAGTTTAAGATTTTCTTGAAGTCTTTTTTATTTATTATTATTATTCTTGGTGATCATTTAAAAGATAGGAATTTTTTTTAGACACTTGTTTTCCATAGTTCTTAGTAATAGAATGAAAGTTAGATTTTTTAAAATGTTAGCTTCTAATTCTTGGTGGTAAATTGAAAGTTAGATTTGTTAAAATGTTTGTTTACTTGATCTAAAAATCTCTGGTTGGTTGCTATAATAATTTTATCTTTAATTTTTAGAGGTCATCGAAAAATAGTGAAGATTGGTCTCGATTCTCACCATTTTAGTTTGCTTGGATTGTCAAAAATTTCACTTTGTGAATTTGTTTTCTTCTGTTTTACTCGGTATTTTATTTATTGTGTTTTGTTGTTTTCATATTAATTCCCTTTATTTTTAAATCAAATGCTTTTCTCAAAAGATGCCTTTGAAAAATTTGTGTTAAAAATAACTCATTTAGAGCCCTTAGAATCAAAATCTCGTTTAAAAAAAAAAAAAAATCTGCAACTATTTTTTTTTTCGGTTCGCATCCTACTTAGTTTTCAATAAAAAAACGGTTTTGAGTAAGACACGAATCTAAGCTTGTGGTCTCAAATAAATGGGATAATTCCAGTCTAGATTTGTGTATATCAATTAGGGAATTGTTGAAACCCCTACATAAAATCATCTTTTAAAAACTCATATGTGCTGCCACCCTTGCCATTTATTGAAATCATATCTATCTGCTTTTTAGGAATTATATACAAGATGTGTACGATAATTGATGATTTCATATACTTTGATTATTTTTGTTATGCTAATTAGATAACAAGTATGTTAGGATTTCTTTATTTTATTATTATCTAACCTTTCATGTCCTGTGGAAACGCATTATAACTTATTTATATTGTCCTGGTACATCCTCTATCACCCACCTTCTAAATTTTGTAAATATGTTTGTCACTATGAATTGCATCTATACTTGATAGTGCTTGAGTGTCTTTATATATATATATATATATATATATATATATATATATATATATATATATATATATATATATATATATATATATATGTATATGTTTCATTGTTCTATTATTTTTAATAAAGCGCATGTTGGATGATATATTATTTGAACTAACTCTGATGTCTAGTGATAACGGTTAAGATGAGGTCCAAGTACGCACCCTAAATCTTCTTTATGATTGTGTTTGGCTTTCTTATTAGGCATGCTATTTTTTAAATCACTTAGCTTGCTTAGGTATCCATAGTCAACCAATTAATTGTCGTATTTCCCTCAATTTAGTTAGTAGAGACCTTTATAAGGCTTAGAAGGATGCTACCTTCTAAAGGTACCTTCTCAATAAGTAACCTGATCCTTGAAGCCAGACTCAGTCTTTTTTAAAATATGCTTTTTCCAAAATTGTGGAGTCAATTTTTTTTAAGGTTTTCGATTTTCTTTGTCTTATTTTCCCTTTAAAATAAAATAAAATAAGTAGCGACTTCGACTTTTCCAAAACTAATTTTTCACCAAATAAAAATGAGTATCGCCAATTGAGTGGGGTGCACGTGAAAAATGCGGGTCCACACTCTCCCATACCCATAACTGAAGAAAAATTAGTGGACCAGATATATCATGTGTATCAATTTGAGAGGCTCGACACAACAACCTCAAAATCCTCTAGAATAAGTAAAAACATAAGATGCACTTTATCACTAGACTTTCCTAAAAATAGAAAACCTCTAATAAGCGGTAAGATATAAGCCCTAGTATAACGCTGAATAGACTCCTCATCAGCATCTGATGTCAAAGTAAGGAAGCTCTGACCCGATCATGTAAGATGAAGGCGTTACCCATCTATGTTTGTATCTCCAAGAATGAGTCTTAATAGAGAATAACTACAACTCCATCTACTAGTAGTCTAAGAAGAATGACAATGTCTTATAGTGTAATCATGCACTCCTCTTGAGGTAAGTGGAAGGTATGAGTCTCAAGTCTCCATCTCTCGATAAATGCAGTAATAAAGTGTCAATCTAAAAAAATGAATCATAAGCATGTAACACCATAGAAGCTTGTTTGCTGCAACAATGGAATAATACGCTCATCGAGTAGACTGGTGCGATGGAAAATTGTCTCACAACGTCGACAATGAAGCTCCTTAGAATCAACACCTATCCATACTAGAGATGACCTGTGTGTAGCCTGCCCATGTAGAACTGTAAAATCCAATGGTCCTAGCTCCATCATGCGGTGATACCTACATATAGTAAATAACCATTAATTCTTGTTAACATTAGTATGATTACAAATTGAAAGACATTACTTAAAAATATCATATTATCAAAATAGAAAATCTTTCATACTTTAATTGTCATAAGGAAAGGGATTGGAGGATTGCCCTCCATTTTTTGTGGGACAATTACGACAATTATGTCCCTCTATTTTACATAAGCCACATCGAACTCTAACACTTGGTTCCTTCAAATCCATTTCATTCCTTATCCTTAATGATCTAAGACGCCTTTTATCCCTCATCGAAGTTGGGTCAGGGTGGAGAATAGGAAAATCAGTGTACAACCAATAAGATTAATGTGGAATGAGATTAAATTTAGGAGTGTAAGTGTTGCATGGGCATCCATCCTATAGTATTTTTCAACAAATTGTCAACTATCAATCCTTATGTGAGCACAAATATCTAGCACATGTGAGCATGGAATGCTAAATGATTGTCACTTATTACAATTACATGTATCTTCATTCAACTTAACAACTTGTTTGTTATGTCCATATGAAACCCATGGAGAGTAGTAATTACTTCAAATGTATGATGAATTTGATAGAAGATAGTCACAGTATGTCTACTAGCTTTGGCTTCAGATCTTCTAAATTTATCAATTACATACGTAGTATACACATCTCTAGTTGCCATTCTAGTATGTATCTCTACTCTACGAGTCTCAAAGTATGACACACATCGATAAAAAGTTAATTGAACAAGCATAGTGATAGATAACATTCACGTTCCCTTAAGCACCCCATTTATGCATTCAACAATATTTGTAGTCATCCACCCATACCGATATCCTAGATCATATGCTTGAGTCCATTTTTTAGTATCTAATTTTGAAAATCAAGCCATGCCTTTTTCATTTAATCGTTTTAACTCCTCCATGTATCACTCATACTTCTACGATTGATGTTCAAATCAAAATTTAATTAAAAAGACACAATTATTAAAAAAAAAAATGTCTTTTATTGTCCCTCAAAATTTTATTATTATTTGATACATAAGTCAACATTCATCATTTGAAATAAATAATATAATACCAATAAATGGTATTTTATGTCATATCAAGTGTTGGTACTTTAGTGGTAATAAGGAACTTTTTTTAAATGACAGACTTAGGTTCTCGATGTTGCATTATTATTTTTATTATTATTTATTATTTTTTTTACTTCTACAGAATTTTTTTATAAAATTTGAAAAAACCGAATCGAATAAAAAATAAAATCACAATCTTTTTTGTGGACTCCAATGATCAAGTAAAGTTTCTTTCTTGAATGCATAATTGGACGGTCCGGACTGAACCACCTTCATCCAATGGCCAATAATGTTTTTTAGGTATGGTACCGAAGTGGTACTGTAGAATTTTCCTAATGTAATTTAAGACAAGTGTAAGTTTAGTTATTTAATAAATATATTTAAAACATAATAATAATAATAATAATAATAAAATATAGGAATTTAAGTGTCAATTAGGACCAATAGGAATTTATACTTAGGCTAGGAATTTGAGTGTTAATTTAATTTTAGACAGGTGTAAGCCTAGTTATTTAATAAATATATTTAAAACATAATAATAATAATAAAATATAGGAATTTAAGTGTGAACTAGAACTATTTGGACTAGGAATTTGAGTTTTAATTTAATTTAAGACAAATGTAAGCCTAGTTATTTAATAAATATGTTTAAAACATAATAATAATAATAATAATAATAATAATAAAAATATAGAAATTTAAGTGTTAACTAGGACCAATGAGAATTTATACTTGGGCTAGGAATTTGAGTGTTAATTTAATTTTAGACAGGTATAAGCCTAGTTATTTAATAAATATATTTAAAACATAATAATAATAATAAAATATAAGAATTTAAGTATGAACTAGGACCAACAAGAATTTATACTTGGGCTAGGAATTTGAGTGTTAATTTAAGACAGGTGTAAGCCTAGTTATTTAATAAATATATTTAAAACATAATAATAATAATAATAATAATAATAATGAAATATAAATTTTAAGTGTCAACCAAGACCAATATTAATTCATACTTGGGCTAGGAATTCGAGTGTTAATTTAATTTAAAACGAGTGTAAGCCTAGTTATTTAAATCAACAGTTGGGGTTCAACAATTGAGCTCCAACTCATTCTAGCAACAATTAGTGGGTTTTTTTTTCACTGTTACCTCATTATGAAAAAGCATTACTTGATATAAAATAAAAATAGGTTGTCTAATACTTCCAGATGAACAACTAAAACTATCAAAGACCATATTTTAAAAATTATTGTCATTTGGGAAAAAAAAATTCCACAACTAATTACCATGATTCATAGCACCATCCTTACCAAAAGAAAGCACCAAAAAACGAAATATATATTCTGCCATTTGATAATGAAAATTTAAATTAAATAAATAAATAAAACCAAAGAATGATAATCAAAGAAACCTTCACCCAGAGGCAAAAAGACCTTCAAAAAAAATAATTAAAGCCAACTTGAATACGATACTACCTAAAAGATTATCTTATTATCATAGTGACCCAATTATCAACACATTTCTTAATTTTTTTTCTTCTTTTTATTTAAAACAAAAATCAAAACATAAAATTATTGTTTGGAACATTATTTTCTCTCATTTTCATGAATTTTTCCTATAATATCCAATCATTACCAAATCAAATTGTCTCAAAAAATATAATTTCATGCTTCATTCAATACGTTAGATTTAATATTTTTATTTTTTAAAAAACCAGAAAACATAAAACACAAAACCAAAAATGTATTCTTTTGTTTCCTAAATTCTCACATGAACCAACACATAGTAACATCATATTTCCATGCATTATCAACTAATGGTTGTCTCAGTTAATCAATAACTGGGCCATAGTTTGAGATGAAACAAATACGATGTCAGTATAATAGTTAAAATATTAATAGATAGCAAATAGAATCACAACAAGCTCACGAACATTACATTTTCAACTTTTCTACACTTTCTTGGCAACCAAAACAGAATCACAACAAGCGGAACCACAAAAAAAAAAAAAAAAAAAAAAACCTTTCTCCATAATTTTTAGTTTACTCGGTTTCATTGTAAAAAAAATGAAAACTTTATTTTTTTTTTCAACTTTCCCACACTTTCTTGGTAACCAAACACAACCACACCATCAAATATAACCACAAAACTTACATAAAACACTCAGGGGCAATGACGTCCCAAATCCACACTTTACTTCCTTCCTATTGGTGTTGATGCAAGAAAATCCACTCCATGATCAATGTGCGGGAAAATGGGTTTTTAGGGAAAGGACAAAATGAATTTTGAGGCAGAGAAGAAAACAGGCAGGGGGAATGGGTATGCACTTCTTTTCAATTATAAAATACTATTTTTTAAACTCTCATCCTACGTGTTAAAAAATGTCGTAGAATTGGAATTATTTTCCAATCTACAGCATTTTAAAAATTACTTTTCCTAATAGTCGTACATTTATAAAAAATCCCAACATTATCATAGTCTTGGATTTTTTTCAAGAGAGAATGAAATAGAGATGCTTCTGAGAAGGGAGAGTGAGGAGATACAAAGGCGGATTTGTGTGAGGAAAGAATCATTTACTTCCTAAAGAGATATACGGGCTTCCTCACAAGGAGTATTTCAGTAAACTTGGAATGGATTTAAACTGCTTTATGGTAATAAAAATAAATAAAAAATAAAGAAAACGTGTCCTCCAACAATTTATTGATCCTGTGAAGTGGATGTAATGCTAGTACAACATCTACCATCATGGAAATGACACATCTGCAGGAGAGAATCCTTTTGATATATTCTACGTATTAATTTTATTGTTAACTCCACCACTGCAGTGACAAAAGGACCTTTTATCGAAAAAGAGAGTTATTTCTGAACCCAGTACAGAAAGACCTGTGTTGCTCCTTGAAAGAGTTGAAGTCCGCCAGCTACTTTGTAAAGTTTGAATGACAAGACTCTGAGTTGACTTGATGGAAAGTGATGCAGTTTATTGGGACTTTAATCGAAATATTTTTCTCCCCAACCAACCTTGACCTCTGTCACTTGCAATTCATCAATTCAGATTCATTTATATGGTTTTTTTTTTCCCGGTTTTTCTAATGAAAATATTTATTTTTTCTTTTGTTTGGTTGAATAGTAGTATATGGAGATGGCTTCCCAAATGTACCATATTTCTGTTATTAGTTCGGATAGAGAGTCTTTCTATTTATAATATTTTTTGTCAAAATGTTTTCTTTTAAAATATTTTTAACAGATCACTTATTAAATAAATAAATATATATATATATATATATATATTAAAAAAATTAAAAATATTTTTTAAATTTTATTAAATATATAATTTTTATTAAAATAAATTTTTTTATGCTAAAAATTTTTCTTAGCTTATAAGATTGTGTTTAATATCAAGAAAAGAAAAAAAATATAAAAGAAAATAATTTTCTCATATTTGATTTTATTATAAATTAAAAATAAATAAAATTAAAAATGGATATATTTTAAAATTATTTAATTTTTATATAATGAAATAAATTAAATAAAATGGCTTTGAACAAACATATAAAAATAATTTATTAATTTTAAATCTATCTTTTTTTTTTTCATTTTTTCTTTGTTTTCACTTTTCTTCTTTATATTCTTTCCCTCAAATTTTCAAAGAACCAAACATAGCTGATTTATTATAAATCCAAGAATAATTCATTATAATAAATAATAGGCAAACATTTTCACCATCATTTTAAATAAGGTTTGTCACATAACAAATACTCACATTAAGGGTAACAAAGATCATTTTACGTCTTAAATTTAAAGACTCAAAAGTAAAAATGATCAAAGACTAAAAACTAATGCATCAAACACTAGATTATTATTCAAACAACTTCAAACTCAAATAATTCAAATAGTCATCCATTTATAACATTTAAATAATGTGCTAAATAAAAGTTCAAACCCAAAAATGTTTATCGAGAATGATTTTCATTCTTACCACCACTTCTTGTCGGAACAAAGAGTATTTGAGTACTTAAAAAATATTCAACAAAAGGGAATAACTTCAAAGATTTAAGAACATTAACAAAGTTTCATTAGTAAAAAGTTTTCAAATATGAATACAAAGAAGGAGATATAATTTAATAACCACTTTCATAAAAATTCCTTAAAGCTTAAACATGATAAGAAATTTAATGTTTAATTAAGTTGAATTTACAATTGGGTGACTAATTTCAAATTTGTTCTTTTCAAAATTGAACAAAATCAAACTCTACTAATACTAATAACCTTTAACCAAATCCCTTTTAGTTTGGGTCAATGCAATTGCATGTCCCACCATAAAAATGTAAAAATTGACAATAACATCATTGTCAACTAAGGCAAAACAAATTAAAATTTGTTTCATTTCATTTGAACTTACAACATAATAACACCATTTTTTTTGTTTAAACATTGAAGATAATCAAACATATTTTTCATATAAAAATGTATTTGATCCATGTTAAAAAAAAAAAAATTGCTTATATAATTTGAAATAACATATAAAAAATATTTTTTTATATATAAAATTAGTATTATTTTTCTTTACCCCAACGAAGTCTTGAATTTTTTTGGAGAATTTAACTCTTACCTAACATAACATAAGCAAAAAATACAATTATTACTATGCGCTATTTATTTAAAATAATAGTTTGATAATCACTTGGGGAGCCATAATGGTAAAAATGCAATTATTACTATGAGTTATTTATCTAAAATAATAGTTTGATAATCACTCCGGGAGCCAGAATTGTAGGGTGGGGGAACACAAAAAATCTATTTCAGGGGCAATATGATATGAAGATGTAGCATGAAAATTTGATTTTTTGGGAGCACTGGACCCCTTTAGGCATACATTGGCTTGATCTGTGTTGATAATCCTAATAATATTCTCTATTGGTATTATTATTCTTGATATTTATTATTATTATTATTAACTTTAATTTAATTAATTAGCTTATAAATTCCCAATTTGTGTAAAACTCTTATTTTTGAAGTTTATTTTTAAGAATCTTCTCTTTTCTTTATTTAATTAAACCAAATCTCTTCAAACCCTATTTCTTTTGTTTGTTGAACTAAACTTATTATTCTTATAAATTTTATTACAATTATTTTATATTACTCACCATTAATATTTTTATTATTCTTTATTATTATTATTATATCTAACACATTCTCACGCATACACATCACCCATGTATGTATCACTTTTCCTCCACTGTAGCCACGTATCATTTTCACTTTTCCTATAGCTATTTTTTTCTAACGAATTAAACACTCATGCCATCACTTCGTTTGTTACCTTTTTTAAGTTTCTCAATAACACCCTTTGGTCATGCAATGCCCTCACACTCACAACCATGAAATTCCCTTCTTTTTTTTTTTTTCCATATCCAAATCCACATAAACCCTCCATCATTTACTTTTCCTATTCATTCTTTGCATCCATCATATGCACACAGTGCAACTTCCCTTTTAATTTTAATTTTAATTTTATTTTATTTAGGTCCACCCATTTGAATATATATAATTTCCCTACCTCGATAAATAAATCAATCCATATTCATATATTTAAAATTAAATAAATCAAAGTCTCATCAAGAATTAATTTTTTCAAAAAAAATATTTAAATTATTAAAAACTAATAATAAATCTAAAATTCTAATATAAGAGTTAAAATTTTACTTGAAAAAACTCATCTTCAAATACTAATCATTCTTACTATGCAAAAGGAATGGGAAAAAGGAGTTCTATGTAAAGAAGTTAGAAAATTTAATTTATAGTTTTAATGCAAAAACTGCCATTTTTTAAATTTATTTTTATTTTTTATTTTTTATATTATATTTTACCCCTAAAAAAAATTAAGTTTAGGGTATTTATAAGGTTTATATAATCACTACTAGTTAAAAGGAAAGATTTAAAACCTCCTTGTCAAAAAGGATTTATCTACTATAGTTTTAATTAATGATTATTGAGTTAATAATATTTATGAATTCTTTAATTAATTAAATCATTAATCAATATTTTCTAGAATTCCAATGGTATAATGGGATACAATTTACATGAAAAACCATTGACAAAACCTTTTAAAAACTTTACTGATATAAAAAGTGTATATACATATTTATCTAATGATTGCTACTTTTTAAAACTTAAACCCAAATACCTATAACTAACCCCACATCCATGATGCACTACCATCATACTCTTTAGAAGACTCTTCAACACCTTGAGAGCGTTCCCCTCTACTCTAAACTTAATAAATTAAGTTGAAATGATTTAACAGTTTCAAGTTAAGCATAGATACTAATGACTTAAAAAGCTTAGGCATATGACTTCTTAAAGAAATTTCTCGTTTATATTAAAAAGGCACTAATGGAGTTTGACTCAAATTTTAAAAATAAAAAATAAAATAAAATTTTACCAAAAAAAAAAAAAACAATTTAGAAAATTTAAATAATTTTGGAAATATTTTATTTTTATAAATTCAAAAAGATTTGAATAGATTTTTCTCTTTGAGTTTTCAATTTAAATTGACTTTCAAATTTCTTTATTCTTGAATTACATATAAGTCAATTCTATGTTTTTACCTTATTATTTTCCATTAATGCAATTATACTATAATGTTGTTAATTTTTATATTAATTTTTGTTAGTTCCACCACCAAACCTAAGAAAAAGAAAATTAATTACTACTAGCCCAATTGATAAAATACCTTTTATTTAAAGACTAGATGCAAAAGTCCTTTGGGACATGTTTAAGGGTAATGAAAAATGTGAATAAATATTTTATTTCCATTTTTATTCTCCTTGAATAGGAATAATTTTGATGATTATAATTCTTGTTTTTAGATACACCTAAATTAGAATGATTATTTATTTCTATATCATTGTTAGGTAATAATGGGAATGAGAATAAAAATGAAATAAATAAATAAATTGACAATGATACCTGTGCATAGAGTTTAAAATACATTTTTTATTTTTATTTAAGAAAAAACTCTCAAACTACATAGTTTCAAATTATTTTTTATTTTTATTTAAAAAAAACATATTTGAGATTTCTTTATGCTAAATAATAAAAATCCATTTGGTGGTGTGATTTAAAAAAGATGTTTTTTTAAAAAACATAAAATTAATTTTAAAAATTTATACCGTTGTTTGGTTTTTATTTTCTAGAAACAATTTTTAAAAACAAAAGAGAATTGTTTTTAGAAAATAATTAGAATTTGTTTTAATCAATTTTTGAAAACAAAAGGAAAACATAGAGAAATAAGAAAAATAAAATAAAAACCATAAAAAGCAACAAAATAGAATTCAATATATATCTTCTTTCATTTTCTCTCCATCACCCAATACCAAATACAACAAATGTTATAATATGATATTCATTTAAATTATACATATAATCTAAATTTCTTTTAACTTCTCTAAATTTCTTTATTAGAATAATAGATTTAAAATCAAGCAACACTTCATACAAAAAATTAGTAATATTTAAAAATAATTTAAAACTTAAAACTAATTCAATTAGTATTAGAAAGTCGTGGAACTCAAAATCGATCAAATTAAAGCTAAAAGGTCACAATTCATTTTTAATGACTTTGCTAGTTTTTTTTTACACATGATTATATTTTTTTTCACTTTTTTTTCACTAAGTATATAAACTTTAAAAACTTAATGTGTTGAATTCACTTAATGAATCTCGTAATTTTTAAAAATATTTTAAAATTCAAATAGTGGCGTAATAAATATAAAAAATCTATAGAAACATATATATATTTTTTATTAATAGAAAAATGAATTTCAAATCAAACAAGACCTAGTATTGAATTTATTATTAATAATTTTTATAAATACTTTCAAACTTAAAAAATATATATAATAACTAACCTAAACTAGTACCTTATGAATCATGATTTACTATTTCTCCTATAGAAACAACTATATTTTTTGAATTTTCTCATAGACAAACAAATTCTAAATTAGGTGAAACATAATTAATACTTTAAATTATTTAATAAATCATCTAAATTTAATAATAATTTGAAATTCAAAAACTTGATTAATTAATTACAAGTTAAGTAAAAAAAAATTAAAATTCTCTATCCTAATTAAGTCCTAAAAGCATGCGTGTAATAAAATATTTGATTTATTTATACTTTAAAAAATTAAACTTTATTTTTTTTAATTTATTTAAAATAAAATAGTATTATCAATTATTAATTTAATATTATTATTTATTTTCAATTATATAATATTTATAAAAAATATATAAATTTTTATTTTTTTAATATTACTAATCATACTTTATTAAAAATTATTATTTTGAATTTAATTGTAATTAAAAAATTAATTTCCTATTTAATAAAAACTTCAATTAATGTTAGTTTATATTTTATAAATTGAATTTATAATTTTTTTTTATAAAATCATAATAAAAAAATTATTTTTAAGAATAATTTATTCAAACAATTTTTTTTAAAATTTTTTTAAATAATATTTTTTAAAAAAACTTGTAATAAAATATCTTGTATAAAAGATGACTGAAAATTCTACTTTTATTTTATTTTTATTTTTTGAAATTATTTGTTATTCTATTTCCATAGCTATCAAGAGAAAATGAAGATGTTAATTGTCACTCATTATTCCTGCTTAAATGCCATTATAAATGGAGTTGGTACGAATCTTATTGAAAATAGAGTTTCTTCTGAGGAGAGATGAAAGTTAGCCTGTTAATCTGCAAGGTTTGAATGAAGAGGACTTTGAGTTGAGTTGATGGCAAGTGGAATAGTTTATTGGGAAGCAAATTGTAGTAGACAATCCTTTATCATTTAGAACAAACCAATAACTTGGTGCACAATAATTTTTTTTTAATATAAATCTACGAAACAATCCATTACAGTGAACAACAAGCAAACATATTCACCATAATTTCAAATAATGTTTCATATAATCACTACTACCTAAGAGGAAAAATTTGAAGCCTATTTGTCAAAAAAGATTTGTGTACAATAATTTTAATTAATAATTATTGAATCAATAATTTATTTGCTGACATATTTTATTATTATTATTATTATTATTATTATTATTATTATTATTATTAAATAATAATAAATTGCTTTATGGTGATAGAAATTTTTAATAATCAAAGATATTAATCATGTGTGGAAGCATCCCAAACATTATTAATATATTTTTTATCATCATCATTATCATTGTTGTTGTTATCATCATCTTTTTCTTTTTTCCTTATCTTTATTAAGTGGTGGGTAAATTTCTAGAATAGTAAAACTAGATTCAAGTTACATTACAATCAAACATATTGCATTAAAAAAAAAACCACATTCAAAGGGTTTTGTAAAGGATAGTATCTTTTGATCAAGTGTAGCTTCCAATTCTTATATAAAAGTTCATTTATTAAAAAATATCAAATTGAGAAAAGACAATAAAATTTAAAAAATATGAAAATAATAAAACCCTTACACACTTTGTTAAAATGTGCATCAAATTCCCTTTTGGATTGACTGTACTATTGTTATTAAGTAAAGGATAAATTTTACAAATGTTTTTATTGGTATATGATTTAGTTGTAAAGCTCCAATAAGTAATCAAGCGTCATTGGACTCATAGTAGTACAAAAACATCACAATACGCCAAATTAATTTTTAAGGATAAAATAATAATTAAAAGTATAAAATTTATTAGATAAATTTAAAAAGGGTATAAAGGTCTTCTTATATTAAAAACCCTAAGTATAAATTAGATTTTTCTAACATCTTTTTACAAACACCCTTTATTACAAATATCCAAGAGCGTAAGGTAAAATGAGGCTAAAGATTTGGGAGTTTAGAATTTGAAAATCAATTTTTTAAAAAGAGATTCTAACTCTTAGATTAATATTTTAAATTTGTTAAATAATTTTGAATAATTTAATTTTTTTTTGGAAGATGTGAATCTAGATTATGATTTAGTTATTTAATTTGTGAATAAAAAATATATATTTTTTTTTTATGAATATAGGTTGATTTATTTATGAAGATATAAAATTTCTAAATATTCAATTGAGTTGAACTAAACAAAATCTTATATCTTAGATATGAGAAGAAAAAGAGTTTTTTGGTTATATGTGGTGATTTTGGAAAAAAAAAAATCAAATTATGTAATTGTGATAATCATGATAGGGTGTGAATGCTATATATATATAAAAGGTAAATTACCCTTTAGGGTGGGTAGGGCAAAAAAAATGACCTGAAAGGGTCGATAGATTTGATAATTCTTCTGAAGGGTAGGTTGAAAATATGATAATTCCTCCAAAGGCCATATTTTGTTTAAATGCCAAGACTACTCTTAATAAATCAAAAGCAACAAAAAAAAAAAAAAGTTCTTTAACCCAGCTGGAGCTTGAAGGTATTGAAGAAGGAAAAAGGCAAAGAGGAAAAAAAATCCAACACTTCAATTCATGATCTGAAACTCTCTCCATAAAGCTTGTTTTTTTTGTGTGAATTTATCAATAAATCCATTAAAGGTAAGATTTTTTTTAAATGCAAAAAAAAAAAAAAAAAAAAACAAACAAACAAACAAAAATAAGCCATTTTATGCAAAAATAAAATAAAATAAAATAATTTAAAACTTGGATTGAAGGAACGAAATGTTAATAATTTTAACAATGTAGATCTAAGATATTAGATTTGAAATGTTGAAGGAGGTTTTAAGAAAGAAATTACATTTTTTGTGTAAAATGTTATTAAAAGTTATTTTTTTGAATTTTTTATATTATTTTGGTCATATTGAAATTGTGTTTTTATTTTTAATTTATTTTCCGAGTGGGTTGTTTGATATGATTATTATTGATTTCCATTGAAAAGGTTTCTACTTTAGTTTTGTTGTTGAGACTGGTTTAACATGGTAGAGGGAAAAAAAAAAATTTCAGTTGTTTCATGCTTGTTTGGGACCACTTTGTTTGTGTATTTATGAACATATTTGGATTGTTGTTGAAAACTGAAATCACTTTGTATGGGACCACTTTGTCTTTTATTATGAATTTGTTACCTTTTTGTATGAGTATTATACTGGTATGATGTGTTGAATGCCTAGTAGTTTGAAGGTTGTGTAAAAGAACCATTACTTTAGTTATAAAGTACAAGTACAATACAAATGCAATACAGTTACAATGCAAAAACATTAACATTACGATACATTATAATATACCAAAATGACAAAATATTGAATTGTTTTTTACTAAATTGACATTTCTAGGCTATCATGTTGTATTCCTATCATGATCAATGTTTTGAAACAACCTTGCAAGCCAAAATTATAAAAAGACAACAAAAATACACTATTGTAATTTCAATACATGAAGTTGTTGATGGTAATCTAATGATGTATAAAAAAACATCTATAAAATTAATTTTTTTTAAAAAAATATAGAGGTACAATAAAAATATACTACAATTACAATACAAATACAATAATACTATGATACATTACAATAAGGTAAAATTTTGAAAATTTCAAATTTCTTATGAAATTGGGCAGTTGTGGGTTCTTTGGCATATCCATAACATGTCTAATATACTACAAATATTATTCTTTATGATATAAAATATGTCTCAATTGATTACAATTTTCATTTGTTGTAAAATTTTCCTTGGTTGTAATATTGTGAAATAGATTGATTTAATTGTCGGTGAAAGAAGACGTACTTCTCCATTGGTAAATGGACTTGGGAAATTCCATTTATACCTTCATGAAGGAGAGGATATTGTACCTAAGGAGGATAAACAAATACAATACAAGGGAGGGTAACAAAAAGGCATGTACATTGGACAAGGGATGTCATATGATGATTTTGTTTCAAAGGCATGTGAACGTTTGGATATTAATTTAAATGGATATAAATTTCGTTACACCATTGAGTTAGATCCATCTGCACTTCAACTATTGGATGATGATGATGACACACATATGATGTTATCCCATAGTCATGATTATGCTCGTATTTATGTACTAAAACGGGCTCGAAGAGTAGAAGTTGAAGGAGGTATAGTCAATGTGAAAAATGATTATTGGTAAGTGATATATGTTGTATTATATTAGTCATCATTAATTCCATGATGCAAGCTGCTTATAATATTACTTAACTGAGTGTGCTATATAATACAGTCATAATAGTATAAAGGAGACACAAAATTCAGTTGCATCATGTCAAGCAAACAATGAGTATAATTTAGGACTTTCTCAAGGCTTCATATCCAAATGTGCAGAAATTGAAGTTAAGCCACATGATATAAGTCTTTGTCCTCAACTTATTATTGGGAGTGTGCATAGTTTTCCTAATGCAGATGAATTTAGAAATGCATTATATACGATGTCATTAGTTGGTAGATTTCAATACAAATTCAAAAAGAACTCTCCAAAGTGAATATCTATGTGTTGTTCAGTGGATAGGTGCCCCTTGAATAATAACGTCTCATTCAATAGGCACAACTAAAATTTTGAAGGTTAACATCTTCAATGATGTACACAATCATTATGCATATGTTGAGTGTTCAAGTCATCCTTCAATGCGGGGAAGGAGAGATGCTCGTGTCATAGAGCAAGTAATAAGGGCAACCCCTCAGTATTTGCCCCAACAAGTTTGCAAAGATTTCAAGAGTCGATATGGTGTTTCATTGAGTTATAAGCAAGCTTGGATATACAAAGAAATGGAAAATGAGAGAATATATGGTCTTCCAGAAAACTCGTATATGTTGTTTCCATGGTTATGTCAAAGATTGGTAGACATTAATCTAGGGACGATTGCTTAATGTGCCAAACAAAATGGGCATTTTTGGCAATTGTTCATTGCACATTCTTTTTCAATTCAAGTGTTTTTAATGGGTTGTCGACCTGTTATTGCAATTGACTCAACCCATTTAAGTGGACTTTATAGGGGTTCCTTATTTTCTGCAACAACTTATGATGCTAATGATGACATGTTCCCAATTTCATTTGGTGTTATAAGTTCAGAAAACTATGAGGATTGACTATGGTTTTTGTAGAAATGGAAGGGCATAATTGAAAATAAAGAGGTAGTCATAATATTAGATAGGCATCAAGAAATCCTTCGTAGTGTTTCTCAACTTTTTGGAATAGAAAATCATGCATATTGCTATCGTCATGTGAAGGAGAATTTTAGTAGCTATATGACGGAACATAGTATGAAGGGAGAGAAAAGTAAAGAGGATGCATTGTTGCTACTTGATAGTGTTGTGTATGCTAGGTTGGATGAAAATTATGTTATAGCCATGGAAAAATTGAAGATATAGAACAGTGACCTAGTGAAGTGGGTTGAAGAGAATAGTCCACAACATTGGGCAATGTCAAAGTTTGCAAAAAAAAAAAATGATGGGATAAGATGACAACTAATCTTGTTGAATCATTGAATGCTTGGTCAAATGTCATTACACAATTTTGAACTTAGTAATGACACATATGGATAAGTTTTCTCATCTAGCATGTGATCATGTGGTTGCCATAGAAAATTGGAAAGCTCCAATTGGCCCAAAGATTGAGGAAAGTTGTTGGAAAACATTATAAAGAGTGAGTCATTTCCTGTATATCCCTATGTTGGTGGTGTGTTTAAGGTATTCAATATGAAGGTATATGTAAATGTGAACTTGAGAGAGCATACATGTACTTGTAAGGCTAGGCAAATGGTCGGAATCCCTTGTGAGCATGCATGTGCCGCAATATGCGAGATGAAACAGGATGTTTATGAATAAGTTGACTCATGTTCAAGCTTCCAATGCAAGAATTGATATATTCTGGACACTTCAATTCAATTCCAAATCACAATATGCCTACCATTGATGCTGGTGGATATGTTTGTGATGCTCAAAGTTGCTTATATCCTTCACTTAAACCTCCATGCTCAAAATGACCACTTGGAAGGCCTCGACACTATCGAATAAAGTCTCAATTTATTTAAAAAAGACTCATCTTTTGTTCGTGATGTCAAGTTGCAAGCCATAATTGAGCTTCATACAAAAATCCATTACCCGATTCATGATTTTAGTGTTATGCTTGTATGGTGGCATGATACTTTTTATCTTATTTTGATTATGATGATATGTGTGGTTTATGAAATTAGAATTTGTAAGAATTTGTTTTGGAACTTACTTATTTACTTGATTGTCATGACGAAGATTTTTGTATTACATATGCCACTATTTTAGACTTATGATCTTATCATTATTTAGGGTGGTTTGTAACCATGCTTTTAATGTTATTTACAAGATCATTATTAACTTTGTACATGTTCATTACCTTTGTTTAACTTGTTTTCTATTGAAATACAGGTTACATCATGACATCTTCAAGTGCTTCATTTAGAAATACTAGAGGTAATAGTAGAAACGGTGAATATCTACCATATCATAACTGTATGTGTAAATGTTCACCAAGACAAAGGGCAGTTGTTAGAACAGAATAACCCAAATAGGTTATATTATTGTTGTCAATATGAAAATACTAGAGATGATTGCCATTTCTTTAAATGGGCATCCCCCGAAGGATTTGGTGATAGCAACACCTACCGAGAACCACAAGAGGTTGTTCAAAGAAGAATATATGTCGTGAATGAAGAGTTAAACACATTTTAACAAGAATTGAGTTCATGTAGAAAGTAATTTTAGTAAGACTACTTTTATTTTTTGCTTTATGTTTGAAAATTACTTAATCATACACTTACTTCATGTCTATTATGTTTTAGATTATATATGTAATGCTTAATTACATTGTACTTTGATGTATTTGTATTTGAAATTATTTTTAATAGGTTAATTATATCCATCATGTAGATCTGTGTTAGATTTTTAATTGTAATAGTTCACAATTTTTCTACCACTTTTATTACATTTACAATACAAATTCACTAACAGTATGATAAATTATAACATAAACTAACAAAGCGATCTTTTGACTAAATACATTCCAATTTGTTGGGTTGATTACCAATTTCTTATATATAATGGTTCAACAAATGTGAACCTACTGAAAAGCAAAAAGGAAAAGTTGATTGAAAAACTTGGTGGTCATATTGACCCATTTAAAAAAAAAATTATGTTTGTAATTTTTCAAGATGATTAACATAATGTGTTTCAAAGGCAAATACCAAGGTATAAGACTGAAGAAAAATCAAATCCTTCTCACCAAGTATGTCTTAAAATATTTTATTTTTGTAACCTCAAATTAGAAATGTCTTCTTAGCTTTGATAATGATATTTTGTATTTTTAAAAAAAACAAATTGCAACAATTTGAAAACATTATAGGATAGAGTTATTTATAAACTTATTTTTGTGTAGAAATAAATTATAAAAATATGTGAAATTAATTTATTAAATTAAAATCCATTTCTTATTTTTCTAATTTTTTTTCTTCTAATCTTTACCTTCAAATGAACTCAAAATGGTAGTTTTTAGCATGTGAAGGTAGAAATATTAGAAAGGTATATAACGATGATAAAATAGGCAATCATCATTTTCCACTTGCAAGAAAATCATAAAATAGGCAATGGTCATTTCAACATCTATATCATTCATTATAATAGTAAATTTGGAAATGGAACTCAATCAAATTGTGAAAAAAATCAACTACTATAAACCAAAAGAAAAAACAAAAAACAAGGAAATCAGAATAGAACTTCCACTTTGAAACTATTGCTTGTATGAACTATTATCCACCTGCTAAATTAACAGAATTGACATAGCCATAAACCCAATATACAATAATCATTTTGGCAATCTAGAATAATCAAGCATAATTTCAAAATGTCTCTCATGCTTACAATGTTATAGACCAAACAAACTAATACAATGACTTTTCTGAACTGATACAATCTTAAATAAATCCTATTTTAGAAATAGCATAACCCAATTGCCTAATGAAACAACATCACTAATCCATAGACCAGTAGACATTTTCCCTGACTTCATTTTTTGGTGACATTATCAGTTGTGTTAGGAATTTTTCTCTTTACTTCATGACCTTGTCCTATGAAAAAGAGTATATAATAAAATATTAACGAAAATTCATGTTATTTTATTAAACAAAAAAAAAATAAAAAAATAGTGTTTAGCACAATATAATACATTTGCAATTGTACAAGAAAGTCCACCATTACCCCATAATTACATAAGCTTGATTACAAATATGTCATAATCCATCCTACAAGTAGTAATTAAGGAAATTAAAAGTAAATTCTGCATCAAATCAATAAATTTAGAACCTCATTTGCTTTCCATAGGTAAAGATGAATAAAATTCTTGCAACTTACGGATTCAATTGTTGCACAACTTCTAGAATAACGAATTCGAATTTTGTCATGCCCATTGATGGTCTTCTTTCTTGAATCCCAATGACAGTTGACAGAACGCTCACCTTAACACAATATAAAATTATAAATATCAACATCCTTGAAAAATAATGACAACAATTCACATAAGTAATTGGATTATAACTATATTTACCAGTTTCTCTATGAAGACATCCATTTGCTTTTTCCTTCCATCAATTAATGAATTCAACAACTCGATTCTTTTCGCATGAATATTCAAAATGTTTAAATACCAATGATTTCTCCCACATATTGGTATGAACAACTAAAAAAGAAAAAAAAAACAATGATTTTATCAAATTAGTTGTGTTCATGTATTTCCTGCACTATACTTAAAAATATTCAACTACAGATGACTTTCATTAAATTAAATAAAACCTGTTCATATGTGTACAACCAAGTGTTTTTGAAATATTTCCATAAATTGTCACATATGTATTTTGGAGATAATGTACCCCTCTTATTTTCTACATCAGACTGTAGTAAAAAAAAAAAAACATACATTAGATTAAAACAATCTACTTAAAACAAGAAAACCAATCTATAATTCTTACAACATATCTTACCGCAAAGTGGAGAGATAAGAAATGCTTCTTATTTTCTTTATCCTTACCATTCAAAATTCGACAAAGCATGGTTACAACCTTCATATAAATTAATGAAAATTAGAAATATAATTTTAGAGTAATTTTATCCTAACTTCATATAACTAAATATGAATACCTTATTGTCAACCAATTTGTCGGGTCCCAAGCATTTGAAGTCGAACCTTATCAAGAAGAAATCATACATGGAACATAATATTTGGCTACATAGAAATAATTATGATGTTACAAATTAAAACTAATTATTTCAAATGATTGTCTTAATTGTACTTGTTTATACTAAATCAAGTTCAACTTGACCTTTCATCACATGTATCGTCCAATGCATATGCTAAAACTTACTTTGCTACAGATGAAGACGTTGAAAATTTGATTGATGGTTGTACCATGTATGGTGATTGTAGGGTAGTAGCATGTCGACGTAGCCGATATGAACATAATGAAGGATGTTCACGGTAAGGAATAATAACATTCATCTGAACTTCATCATCAACTATATGTCTAGAAAATAAGGAAAAAAATTCATTAACGAAAATAACATGCACAGGAAAGACTAGCCATTATTATGTACTCATTAATATTTTGATATTAAAAATTACTATAAAAAAATAAAGATGCAAAAAGTATATTGTTATGTTGCGTTACTGGCTGTGAGGTCGATGAGCCTGCATTATCTTCAGCATGAGTGGAACAATCATTCAGTGGTGATCCATATGCTAATTTTAGAATGCATAACAACCAAAATTTATTTATTTATTTTAAAAAATTATAGAACATTTGTAATTAAATTTAAACTAATAAAAAATTATAACGACTAGTGCTATAAAAACCTCACTACCATGTGGTGGTGATGGGAAAGATTCATTGATATCAAGTTAGTTATGACTTCCACTTTGATGAGAAGGTGATGGGGTTTTGTTTTTATTATGGCACTTTGCTATTTTATCAATTGCTCCTCTCATTGTTCGAAGCAATTGGTGAATCTGTTTCTCCATTGCATTATACTTTGCTATAATTTCCTACAAAATGGTGCAAAGTGTAAAAGATGTATATTACTATGCATAACATATTTGGTTTACTCTTTAAATAAAAGAATAGATGTAGAAGGTTCTCACATGTACACATTGTTAATGCTCATCATGGGTAACCTTTTAAACTGTATATAATTTATAAAAACTAATTATGAAATTTAAATTAAGCTAGATTTTGATTTGGACTCATTATAAAATTTTAAAAGTATAATAAATCAACTATTGTTGTAATGTGTTATATTTTTACTATAATTGTATTGTAAATGTAATGCATTTGTGTTGTACCCTTATTTATTTTGGTGTAACTACTGTTATTGATCCCTATTAGAATTAAGTTAATTTTTTCATTCCTACATTTCCATTCTTATACCTTAATATTTTATAAAAATTGACAAATGCATAAACTTTCTTTTTCAATGATCTATCCATTAAGGAAGTTGAAAATACAAAATAAATCAAATAAAACCAAGTAGCAAGTATCCAATGAGAATTGCACACAGATACTCATATAGGAAATCAAAAGCATAAATGATACATACAAAGAGAACCAATTATGGTGCTTGGACTCATCTAAAAATATTTGACTAGTTAGGATTTAGGTTTTCTATAGGTTTAATTATACAAAAGATAATCATACAATGGTGTTTATAAAATAGTGTTCGATGCTTTTAGCTTTAATGGGTCTAATTTTTTGACAATAAAACTCAATGTAATGATAGAGTTCATAAGTCCAATTCATATGTATACAAATGATTTTCTGTATGTTTTTAATTCAATGCACTATAGCATCTTGAACTAGATAGATAAAACATTATTACTTGTGGGTAATCAGCTATATTTTATAATTCCTCAGTTAGGAGGATAAGGAATGTTTAAAGGTAACCAAGTCATGGAATTTAAAGGATAATTTTCCATTTTAAAAATAATTATTAATACCCCTATTGGTATTAACACATCATTATTAGTACAAGAGGAATAACACACAAATGTTTATTCATACTAATTTGAATTCACAAGACTAGTAGTTTTTGTTTTATATACAAAAATTATTAAATAATTTCTATACGGTAGATGAATGATATTAATATATTGATATGATGTGTTAATACCAATAGTGTATGAATAAACATTTTTAGAATTATTACTTTTGTAATCAAATATAGGTACAACATAAATGCATTATACTTACAATATAAATACACTAACATTACAATATATTACAACATAATTTAATTTATTTATGTTTAATTTTTTCATATGCTACATGTCCCTTGGCCATCCAATATGGTGTCTGACAGCTCCCAGATTGAATGCTAGCCCTGTTTTATGGACACCTAGGCATTGGTGAGGATAGTGAAGAAAATGACTACCATGTAAGCTTTGAAAGTAATAAGGTAATGTTGGTGGAACTTGGAACCACTAGAAAGTATAGATGATTCCTTTTTTACTAGAAAAGGAGTGCAATGGCTTTGGAAAAAAGAGTGCAAGATGACTCAATGGATATGAGGAAAAAAAATGGGAGAATTACAGGATAGGGTGGGTTAAATAGGATAATTACTAGGAAAGGTGGTCTCTTTTGATAACTATTAGAAAGACCAATAATATGCTTAAATACCAAAAATGTCCTTCAACTAAAAGCTTTCAAAATTCAAAGCATTTAAAGCATTTCACTTGTTGTCACAACATTTATGGTACATGGGCCCCATATTTATTGTAATTATTGACATTCAAATTTTAAATCAAAATTTTGGGTTTAATCCTTACCGTTATTCTATATAATGAAAGTATAATTTGTTATTTATACTATTTAAAACAAAAATAATTCTAAAAAATATTTTGGTGTTGTTTAAATTTGTTATTTTAATCTTACAACTTTATTAGCCTAACATACAAATATTCAATCAAATAACACACAATTATTCAATGGAATAACACGTAAATATTCATTGGGTAATATAGCAGTGAAAAAAATTAAAGAAAATAAATTAAATTATGTTGTATTTAATTTCATTAAATTATGATCAACTCCTATAGATTCTTGTCTAATAGAAGAACCTTGTGGTCCTGCTCGGACACAACTATCTCAAACAACTTGTTGAGCCGGACGAAAGAAGCTTTTCTACCTACTCCACAAGACGACCCCTCTTCTCCTTACCCGACCACACAAATAGAAGGATCAACAATAAGTTCATAGCTAAGAAGAAACAATTGCAAAGGATGAAAAAAGGTTACAGGGATATATCCTACTAAGAATCTCTAACGAGCGTCGTGGATAGAAGACTCTGTCTGGCCTTTCATACGGACCACTCCAGGGGCCAGAGACAAGGACATGCCCCTTTGTCCCACCCTTGTTCAATTCTGGGAGCCCGGTCACTAGCTAGAGGGAAGAGATGTGAGCGGACGGGCTAAACATTTCCTTCTGACTCATCTTTACCACGTAGACGAACATAACTTCTAGCAAGAAAAGGTCTAGCTAGTAAAACATGTCTAGGACGCTGCATCCCATTAGCACCCGAACAACATTTGGATGAAGGAAGGTTAAAAGGATTTGGGTGAAGTAGAGAAACTGCTCAAAGAGAGGGTAGAGGTAGACGGCGCCCCGCATTAAATTGCTCCTTACTGAAGTACGTCGCATTGTGGGACTATTTTTCAAAGGACAAAGGCTTACCATCTACTAGGAGAAAAACAATTTTATCTAGTATGCGAAAGCGAGCCCGGAACTCTTGTTCAGACAGGAGATTGATTGGGTGCTCCAACCTAAGGAGCACCGACTCCAGCGCCCTTCCGGCCACCTTTATGGGCCCTACCACCTCTGCTGGTGGAAACAACACCTCTCATTACCGACATCCTGATTAGCTATAGGTCACGTGGAAACTTGCGTGGGACAATGTAGATTGTTAGAATCAGTCACCCAACCCGTTCGCCATTAGGCGGTGCCTCAGTTGTACAACAAGGAACCTAAACGGATAGAAAGTCCAAGTCTAACGGCCCGCCTAACAAAACTTGCAAAGCAAGCCTTAACCCCAAGAAAGGTCTTTCGCGTCATACTGACACGACAGTTGCAAGACGAAATGCCTGAATCAACCATTTAGTGTACTGACAATGAAGAAATAGATAAGGGAATCTGAAAAGCCCTAGGTTCGACGGACGCTACAATCATCTTCTCCAAAGCAAAAAAACACAAGAAACCCTAAAATTTGGATTCCACAACGTCAATTTTCTGTCTAAAGTCAACAATTACCGGTGCGGCCCCTAAAGTGAACAATAAACAGAAAAGAAAAATGACGAACAAGGGGAAGCTTACTGAGATTAGAGGAGAGCGTTCGCTAGCAAAAAGGAATTTGCCTGAAGCAGGATTGAGAATGGCAACAAGAACGGTAGAAAACGAGCAACGAACGACATTGCAACAACAAAGATGCAGGAATTGAGAAGAGAAAGCTCCATATTAGGAAAAGTCAAAAAGTAAACCAAAGGGTGTGGGCCCACTATTTATAGGGACCCAAAACCCTAGGAATCCTAAAAGATAAGCCGCTTGGAAACGCATCCCGAAGCGGTGCGCTGTCTGACAGTCAACCTCGATGGATGCAACCCCTCATTGCCACTTTAAGTGACACGTGTTCCAAAAAGCCCAAGTGACTTGAAGAGACGTATAACTCATTCCACCTCTATTCATCGACTACTTGGTTGGACACAGGTAAACGGATTAAGGGGACATTGTGGGGGGTTTCCTTTCCACGTGTCCCTTTCTAGCCTAAACACTTTGGTCGTCTAGGAAAAGTATGCAACCTAGCTGGATCGTTCCATCCAGACCAAGAAAATTTCTGTCTGGCACCAAGAGTGAGAAGGTTCCTTTCCCCCATAGGGCCAAACGACATTGGGAGTTTGGACTCCAAAATAGGAAGGATTGTCCAGTCAAGTCCAACAGACCTCTGCCATGCATGATCATTCACGCCTGACATTTGAGCAGCGGACAAGACTCCATTTAGCCCACAGGTCCATGTCAATTAATTACTGCACATAGTCTCAGACGTCAATAGGCTGAGGTGTTAGGCAGCTACACGGTCCAAGATCTTGGCAAGTCAACAGATGGCACCTGCTAGCCGCCCTTGATTGTGATGATTGCCCAGCCGCCTGTGGGACAACCATCATTACAAAAGAAGGATAGAGTGCCTAGTCAGCACTACAGTAGTGGTGCCATCGACTCTATATAAACCCTTTAAAAAACACAAACAAGGTACGTGCACACATACGTTAATTCTTTCCTACAAAACAGCTTAAGCTATTCTTGTCTAACTTAAGCTTCAAAGGGGTGTGCTTGAACCACCCGTCTGGACATCCTTTTGTGCCGGAAAGAAGCCCGTCCAGTTTCATTTTTGCTAGACAGATTCTTTAAGAGGCACGAGGAAAGGAAGAAAGTCGTTTAACTTTAGTCAAGCTAGACAAACCTGACTCCAATTGGCTTAGTATTAACAAATACTAGATCATTAAGTTTAAATGTATACTTTTTTTTTATCATTAAAATATATATTTTTAATTTTAACAATAATTTTCAAAGCACATAAACTTCAATAGTGCAATTTTATTTAGCAATTACGACACTATAAAATTCAAATTGCATTTGGAAATTGCGGTTTCAACTTAATTTTTTTTTTTTTTTTAAATGATGATATGGCTCCTCTATGGCAACAAAAAGAGCATTTTAGACAAAAGTTTAGGAAAGTGGTTAAAATAATTTTTTTCCTCATAATAGGGCTATTTTGGCCCAAAACTCTTAAAAAACCTTCCAAAGTTTTTTCCAAAGTTTTTTTTTTTTTCCTTTTTCATTCTCATTAATGCCTAATATTGGAATGAAAACAAATAATTATTCAAACCTTATAGTCCTAGGTACATTCAAATACAAAAATCAAAATCATCAAATCTATTTCTATTCAAGAAGTAGAAAATGAAACAAAATAATTATTCTCTTTCCCCATTTTTATGTACCAAACATGGCCTAGACATTTGAGAGAAGAAAATGATTAAGCTTCTTTATTATACATGCTTCCTTCAAAAAAAAAAAAAAAAATAGGCATTAATTTCATGCATTGGTAATTATCAAATTGAACCTAAATAAATCAACTATTAGGCGAACATCTAAATAAACTTGACTTTATTAGTACAAACATGAAAATATTTAATGTGGGGTTATATATCCATGTGTAACATGATTGAATTCTATTCAAATGTGTAAAAATAAATAACTAAATAATTACATACCTCTTTTTCCGGCTTTGCTCATGCCATTAAGATTTTTCACCCACAAAAAACAACCTATATTACAAAAAATGAAACAAGATGAACAACATTTTTAATGCTAAAGCAAATGTTCAAATTATAAAATTATTATCATTAGACAAATATTTTTTTAAACATATGAGCAAGCTAATTGAAAATAATAAATATAAAGAACAAAGATTTTTTACAATGCTTATAAATAAGTTAAAACAACAAAAAAAAAATATATTAATTTACTGAAAAATCTAAATTTATGAAAGGTATTAAGAATCCATTGTGTAAGCTGAACAATTAAATAGGAATTTAAAATTAAACTATTATACCTTAAATTGGAAAGAGCTAGATACTTGGTGTTTATCAGAATCTTATCGATCTCTACCCTCCATAGATCATAAACAAATTAAAAAATAAAAATAAAATTAAAAGGAATATTTATTTCGAGCCCTTCGAAATACTGAAAGCAACCACTTTACAAAATTGTATTCATGTCATGTAACTCACAGGTTTTTCTATAAATAAAAATAAAATAAAATAAAATAAAATAAACTACAAACTGTTGATTGTCTTGAAGTAATTCAAAGAATAGCCCTCAATGTATCATAAATTCAAATTAAACCACAAAATCAAAAGAATGTAAAACTAAGAACATATGTACCTCCAGGAGTAGGAGCCATTGATGTTGTTGGAAGTTTGATCTTCCAAAGAGCTTTAAGATGTGATTGTGCTTCAAGAGAACTTCCAAAGACCCTAAAGGGCCTTTTTCTGTATCCAATGTTTTGATCCCCTCTCAACCAACAGTACAAGAATATAGCTAATCGTAAAAGATTAAAGCTAACCATAAAAGACTCCGACTCACCTCCATATATGCTTCTGATTTTTTCCAAGAAAGAATGAAAGAGTGATGCTTCTGAGAGGCGAGAGAGGAAAGAATCGTTTATTTCCCAAAGAGACATTCATACTTCTTCCAAAGGAGGATTTAATCTTTTAAGTTAACTGGGAATAGATTTAAACAGCTCCATTGGAAACTGTAAAGGGGACGAAATACAACACCATTGTGGGAAACGACACATCTGTAGTGTTGGGGTTTGTGGTATTGGAACTTTCAGATAAGGAATTTGAAAATATTTAAATATATAATTAAAAAATAAAAATTTGGTCGAATAAGAGAGTCCTCTCAATATAATCTTTATGAATAATAAGGAAATGTTTGCATGAAGATCAACCCAGTATGATTTGTATGTTCTTAATTTTCATAAAGAAATGTTTATCGAAAAAAGAGAGTTCAAAGATATTTCTGAACAGAGAGTAGATACAGAAGACCCTTATTGAATGTAAGGTTTCTTCTGAAAAGAGACGAAGTCGGTCAACATCTCTGAAAAGTCTGAATGAAGTGGACTTTGAGTTGAGTTGAGTTGATGGGGAGTGGAGCAGTTTATTGGGACTTCAAGAGAAATATTTTCTGTCTTTCACGTTGCCCTTTCAGCTGTCTCCACTCGCAACTTTTCAACTTATCCTTTCTTCCGATATCATCAAACATCTGTAAGAAGTGGTTGGTAAGTTTCCACAATATAACCATTCAAGTTATACACTACAATCAAACCTATTACATTAAAAAAAATAAAATCATAAGTAGCCAGATTCAAGAGGTAGTGTAAAGCATAGTATGTTAATTTTGACCAAGTGCACTTTCCAATTCTTATACAACAGTCTATATATTACAAGAAATTAAAGTGAGAAGAGGATTAAAATTTTAAAAACATGGCAATAATAAAACCCCAAGTAAATTTCTATTTGAAAGTGTGTCAAAATTTGCCTCAAATTGCCTTTTGAATTAACTTTACTATTATTATAATGGAAGTATAAATTTTAAAAAGATTCTCTTTGATTATAGGATTTAATTCTAATGCTCTTGTAAGTAGCCAAGGGTCATTGGACTCATGGCAGCACACAAACATATCCCCTTGTATCTATGGAAATAGTCATGCAAAATACAAATATTCCCTCGTACATACTTATTGTGTTACAACATGTGTATGAATGTGTATTGTCATCTTAAACAAACTAATGTTGCTGTCAATTTTTCTTGGACGGTAAGCTCATTTTTTTATTTAAAACAATATAAGGCTATATAGCAGATTCAACTGATATTTTTTTCATCTTGTCCTAGATATGAAAATTATAGGTTGTTCAAGTATCCTTGTTGAATGCAATTGATCAACAAAAAATCTTATTTATGTAAATTCTCAAATACTTACAACAACAATCATTTGTATAAAGCCCAAACCCCCACCCTGTCTTCATGAACTTCATAACAAAATACAATAATCCTCCCTATGAAATAGGAACAATTAATTTAATATCAATAAGTCCAAATTGCTTTCAATATCATGCACAAGGAGGATTTGAAAGTTTGTCGTTTTATACAATAGAACCATCTAGAGGGAGGTTGAATAGATAATCTTTTATTATTAGCTCAAAACTTCAATTTTTATTTTATTTTATTTTTTTGAGTTATATAATTATGAATATTTAAAGATCTTATATCATAAAACTACTTGGAGGAGATTTAGTGTCTTTGTGTATTGGTAATTCTAGGTTGAAATTTTCATTGTATTTGCCTAACTCAATTACTTCAAATCCTTCCTCAAACTCTTGTCATTCTTAAATTGCTCGTAATTGAAGATTGTTAAATGAGATAGTTAGTGTTCTTAAGGCGATTGATGATATTAAACATTGATCAATTGAGTTTTAAACTTTTATTCTTTTATTGAAAATTGGAGTTGAAGTTTAAGGATATCAAATTTTGTATTTAAAACATTTGGATCAATTATTGATTGATCATGCTAAAAGGTAACAATTTATGTTATAACAAGAACTTTACAATCTCATCTTATCAATTAGAATTTGATCATATTGATAAAATTTTCATTTTTTTTCAAACAAATTTAAGTTGTTAGATGGAGATTAAAACCTTTGTATTTAAGCCATTTTTTTAGAAAAGGCTTTAACACTTGTAAGAGCTACATGGCTTTCTTAAGCTTCAAATTCTTTATCTATTTGGGGATGCTTGGTTTGAAAATTTTTTTTTATGGGTTTTAAGTTAAAAATCTTTCAATATAGGTTTCATCCACACTATTGCATTTGTCATATTTAGGATAAAATCTAAATATCTTCTTGTATAAATTCAAGAGAAGATCAAAGTTTGGTGTGAATTCTAAGTATGTTCTAAAAGAAGAAAGTGTGTAACTTAAGTTTGAAGGTATTAGGCAAACAATTCTGAAGAGAATTGAAGGTTTGAATTAAGTAAATCCTTGTCTTCAGTGTATGTATTTTTATTGTCTATTGGCCTATGATATTTTACCTTTTCAAAGGTTTTGTGCATTAAATCTTGTTGTTATTGTCTCTTTATTTCTATCTTATATTTTCATTAGTCTATGATTTGTCTATGCATGTTCCATCAATTTGTTATATATGTTGGTTGATTGAGAAAATGAACTAAAATTTGATCATTTAAACTTTGGCATAGTATAAAATAATTTATGATTTAGTATTAATGAGAATTGAAACTTTGTAAATGATTAAAACTTTGCAGATTTGGGCTCGAATGTTGAAGCATCTCTTAAAGGCAGTGGAGGTGCCCTCAACACTTGAGTATCCCTTGATAGCACTTGAGCATCTTTTTAAGGCTCTAGGGTATACTTGAAGCTTTTTTATTAAAATAAACATCTAATTTTTCAATTTTCATAATGTCTACTTCATGTATTCTTAAATCATCATTATTCTTTTTGTAACCCAATATTTATCTATATTTTCTCAAGTCGATTGTACAACAACCTTGCATCTTCAAAAGAAGTGTAAGTCAGTGAAACCAAATTCCCAACCTAATCTAAATAGATTAATGCAGCACCACTTTAATTAGGATATAATTAATCAATTTCAAAAAATAGCATTTAATCATATAAGGAAATATATGATTTATGTTTAAAAAAAAACCACCAATAAAGCATCCTAGAGACTTTACATGTATAAAAATCACAAGGTTCATAGATTGTTAAGTTAAATCCACTAAATATGAAGAATAAGTATATAGATTTACCTAGTAATTATTACTCTTCCTTAAACTTATATTGTCAGTCACCAATTCTCAATTCCATGACATAGTTACCTCCATGCTGCATGCTTAGTGGATTGCTCATGGCCTTGAGGAAATGCGATAGACAATGTGAACTACAACAAGGCAAACTCATTAAGATGTTCCTTTTTAGTGCATAAGGTGTGCAATAAAATGAGATTGAGAATCCTATACTTTGAGAGAAGGATACTATAGTAAAAAATGGTACCAATACTATTGAATGACACACAACTCTTAGCGCTCCTTTATTTTTATTTTTATTTGTGATTACATCGCTTTTTGATATCAACATTAGAAATAAAAAAGTCTCATATTTTTTTAGTGCTTGCATATTGAAGGTTCGTGCTATAAGAGTTTGAAAAACTTGAACAAAAACTCCCTTGAATGACGTATCAAAGCTCAATGTATCAATGTTAACATAAACGTTCAAGTAGAATAGGATAACATTTCTATGTCATATGATGAAACATACTAAAAGGGAACCATGAATATGATTGGAGAAATATATAATATAA